>NW_026893917.1:0-280579 GCF_032452875.1 Bos javanicus | reverse complement strand
TGATCAGTGCATGCACAGTCTCCTTATCAGTGTATGCTCAGCTTCGTGGTAAGCATGATCAGTCACGTGATCAGTGCATGATCAGTCACGAGATCAGTGTATGATCAGCCAGGTGATCAGTGCATGATCAGCCACGTGATCAGTGCATGATGAGTCACAAGATAAGTCCATGATCAGGCACGTGATCAGTGCATGATAGTCATGTGATCAGTGAATGCTCAGTCATGAGATTAGTACAAGATCAGCCACGTGCTCAGTGTATGATCAGCCAAGTGATCAGTGCATGATCAGCCACGTGTTCACTGCATGATCAGTCACGTGAACAGTGTATGATCAGCTTCGTGATCAGTGCATGATCAGCCACGAGATCAGTGCATGACAGTCACGTGAAGGGTGCATGATCATCACGTGTTCAGTGTATGACAGCCAGGTTATCAGGCATGATCAGCCACGTGATCAGTGCATGCACAGTCCGTTATCAGTGTATGCTCAGCTTCGTGGTCAGTGCATGATCAGTCACGTGATCAGTGCATGATCAGTCATGATCAGTGTATGATCAGCCACGTGATCAGCATGATAGCCACGTGATCAGTGCATGATCAGTATCGTGATCAGTGTATGATCAGCCATGTGATCAGTGCATGATAGCCACGTGACATCAGCATGATCAGTCACGTGATCAGTGCATGATCAGCCACGTGATCAGTGCATGATCAGCCATGTGATCAGTGCATGATCAGTCATGTGATCAGTGCATGATCAGTCACGTGATCAGTGCATGATCAGCCACGTGATCAGTGCATGATCAGTCACGTGATCAGTGCATGATCAGCCACGTGATCAGTGCATGATAGCCAGGTGATCAGTGCATGATCAGTACGTGATCAGTGCATGATCAGCCACGTGATCAGTGCATGATCAGCCAGGTGATCAGTGCATGATCAGTCACGTGATCAGTGCATGATCAGCCACGTGATCAGTGCATGATAGCCACGTGATCAGTGCATGATCAGTCACGTGATCAGTGCATGATCAGCCACGTGATCAGTGCATGATGGCCATGTGATCAGTGCATGATAGCTCCGTGATCAGTGCATGATCAGCCACGTGATCAGTGCATGATCAGCCACGTGATCACTGTATGATCAGCCACGTGATCAGTGCATGATGCAGTCACGTGATCAGTGCATGATCAGCCACGTGATCAGTGCATGATAGCCACGTGATCATTGCATGCAGTCACGTGATCAGTGCATGTGAAGCCACGTGATCAGTGCATGACAGTCACGTGATCAGTGCATGATCAGTCACGTGATCAGTGCATGATGAGCCATGGGATCATTGCATGATAGCCATGTGATCAGTGCATGATAGTCATGTGATCAGTGCATGATCAGTCACGTGATCAGTGCATGATCAGCCACGTGATCAGTGTATGATCAGCCAAGTGATCAGTGCATGATCAGCCACGTGATCACTGCATGATCAGTCACGTGATCAGTGCATCATCAGCTTGCGGATCAGTGCATGATCAGCCACGTGATCAGTGCATGATCAGGCACGTGATCAGTGCATGATCATTCACGTATTCAGTGTATGACAGCCAGGTTATCAGTGCATGATCAGCCACGTGATCAGTGCATGATCAGCCACGTGATCAGTGCATGATGCAGTCACGTGATCAGTATGATCAGCCACGTGATCAGTGCATGATGAGCCACGGGATCAGTGCATGATCACACGTGATCAGTGCATGATCAGTCACGTGATCAGTGTATCATCAGCTTCGTGATCAGTGCATGATCAGCCACGTGATCAGTGCATGATCAGGCACGTGATCAGTGCATGATCATTCACGTGATCAGTGCATGATCAGTCACGTGATCAGTGTATGATCAGCTCACGTGATCAGTGCATGATCAGCCACGATCAGTGCATGATAGCCACGTGATCAGTGCATGATCAGTCACGTGATCAGTGCATGATCAGCCACGTGATCAGTGCATGATCAGCCACGTGATCAGTGCATGATCAGCCACGTGATCAGTGCATGATCAGTCACGATCTGCATGATGAGCCACGTGATCAGTGTATGATAGCCACGTGATCAGTGCATGATAGTCATGTGATCAGTGCATGATCAGTCACGTGATCAGTGCATGATCAGCCACGTGATCAGTGCATGATCAGCCACGTGATCAGTGCATGATCAGCCACGTGATCAGTGCATGATCAGTCACGTGATCAGTGTATGATCAGCCACGTGATCAGTGCATGATCAGCCACGTGATCAGTGCATGATCAGCCACGTGATCAGTGCATGATCAATCACGTGATCAGTGTATGATCAGCTTCGTGATCAGTGCATGATCAGCCACGTGATCAGTGCATGATAGCCACGTGATCACTGCATGATCAGTCACGTGATCAGTGCATGATGAGCCATGGGATAATTGCATGATAGCCATGTGATCAGTGCATGATAGTCATGTGATCAGTGCATGCTCAGTCACGTGATCAGTGCATGATCAGCCACGTGATCAGTGCATGATCAGCCAGTGATCAGTGCATGATCAGGCACGTGATCAGTGCATGATCAGTCACGTGATCAGTGTATCATCAGCTTCGTGATCAGTGCATGATTAGCCACGTGATCAGCATGATCAGGCACGAAGTGTGCATGATCATTCACGTGATCAGTGCATGATCAGTCACGTGATCAGTGCATGATCAGCCACGTGATCAGTGCATGATAGCCACGTGATCAGTGCATGATCAGTACGTGATCAGTGCATGATCAGCCACGTGATCAGTGCATGATCAGGCACGTGATCAGTGCATGATCAGTCACGAGATCAGTGCATGATCAGCCTGTGATCAGTGCATGATCAGCCACGTGATCAGTGCATGATCAGGCACGTGATCAGTGCATGATCAGTCACGTGATCAGTGCATGATCAGCTTCGTGATCAGTGCATGATCAGCCACGTGATCAGTGCATGATCAGGCACGTGATCAGTGCATGATTATTCACGTGATCAGTGCATGATCAGTCACGTGATCAGTGCATGATCAGCCACGTGATCAGTGCATGATCAGCCACGTGATCAGTGCATGATCAGCCACGTGATCAGTGCATGATCAGTCACGTGATCAGTGTATGATCAGCTCACGTGATCAGTGCATGATCAGCCACGTGATCAGTGCATGATAGCCACGTGACAGTGCATGATCAGTCACGTGATCAGTGCATGATCAGCCACGTGATCAGTGCATGATCAGCCACGTGATCAGTGCATGATAGTCACGTGATCAGTGCATGATCAGTCACGTGATCAGTGCATGATCAGCCACGTGATCAGTGTATGATCAGCCACGTGATCAGTGCATGATCAGGCACGTGATCAGTGCATGATCAGTCACGTGATCAGTGTATGATCAGCTTCGCGGATCAGTGCATGATCAGCCACGTGATCAGTGCATGATCAGCCACGTGATCAGTGCATGATCAGTCACGTGATCAGTATGATCAGCTCACGTGATCAGTGCATGATCAGCCACGTGATCAGTGCATGATCAGTCACGTGATCAGTGCATGATCAGCCACGTGATCAGTGCATGATAGCCACGTGATCAGTGCATGATCAGTCACGTGATCAGTGCATGATCAGGCACGTGATCAGTGCATGATAGTCATGTGATCAGTGCATGATCAGTCACGTGATCAGTGCATGATCAGCCACGTGATCAGTGCATGATCAGCCACGTGATCAGTGCATGATCAGGCACGTGATCAGTGCATGATCAGTCACGTGATCAGTGTGCATCAGCACGTGATCAGTGCATGATCAGCCACGTGATCAGTGCATGATAGCCACGTGATCAGTGCATGATCAGTCACGTGATCAGTGCATGATCAGTTGCGTGATCAGTGCATGACAGCCACGTGATCAGTGCATGATAGCCACGTGATCAGTGCATGATCAGTCACGTGATCAGTGCATGATCAGCCACGTGATCAGTGCATGATAGCCACGTGATCAGTGCATGATAGTCACGTGATCAGTGCATGATCAGTCACGTGATCAGTGCATGATCAGCCACGTGATCAGTGTATGATCAGCCATGATCAGTGCATGATCAGCCACGTGATCAGTGCATGATCAGTCACGTGAACAGTGTATGATCAGCCACGTGATCAGTGCATGATCAGCCACGTGATCAGTGCATGATCAGCCACGTGATCAGTGCATGATCAGTCACGTGATCAGTGTATCAGCTTCGTGATCAGTGCATGATCAGCCACGTGATCAGTGCATGATAGCCACGTGATCAGTGCATGATCAGTCACGTGATCAGTGCATGATCAGCCACGTGATCAGTGCATGATCAGCCATGTGATCAGTGCATGATCAGTCACGTGATCAGTGCATGATCAGTCACGTGATCAGTGCATGATCAGCCACGTGATCAGTGTATGATCAGCCATGATCAGTGCATGATCAGCCACGTGATCAGTGCATGATCAGCCACGTGATCAGTGCATGATCAGTCACGTGATCAGTGCATGATCAGCCACGTGATCAGTGCATGATCAGCCACGTGATCAGTGCATGCATTCACGTGATCAGTGCATGAAGTCACGTGATCAGTGCATGACAGTCACGTGATCAGTGCATGATCAGCCACGTGATCAGTGCATGATCAGTCACATGATCAGTGCATGATCAGCCACGTGATCAGTGCATGACAGTCACATGATCAGTGCATGATCAGCCACGTGATCAGTGCATGATAGCCACGTGATCAGTGCATGATCAGTCACGTGATCAGTGCATGATCAGCCACGTGATCAGTGCATGATAGTCACGTGATCAGTGCATGATCAGTCACGTGATCAGTGCATGATCAGCCACGTGATCAGTGCATGATAGCCACGTGATCAGTGCATGATAGCTCACGTGATCAGTGCATGATCAGCCACGTATCAGTGCATGATCAGCCACGTGATCAGTGCATGATCAGCCACGTGATCAGTGCATATGCAGTCACGTGATCAGTGCATGATCAGCCACGTGATCAGTGCATGATAGCCACGTGATCATTGCATGCATTCACGTGATCAGTGCATGAAGTCACGTGATCAGTGCATGACAGTCACGTGATCAGTGCATGATCAGCCACGTGATCAGTGCATCTCAGTCACGTGATCAGTGCATGATCAGCCACGTGATCAGTGCATGATCAGTCACGTGATCAGTGCATGATCAGCCACGTGATCAGTGCATGATCAGCCACGTGATCAGTGCATGATCAGTCACGTGATCAGTGCATGATCAGCCATGTGATCAGTGCATGATAGCCACGTGATCAGTGCATGATCAGTCACGTGATCAGTGCATGATCAGTCACGTGATCAGTGCATGATCAGCCACGTGATCAGTGTATGATCAGCCACGTGATCAGTGCATGATCAGCCACGTGATCAGTGCATGATCAGTCACGTGATCAGTGTATGATCAGCTTCGTGATCAGTGCATGATCAGCCACGTGATCAGTGCATGATCAGCCACGTGATCAGTGCATGATCAGTCACGTGATCAGTGCATGATCAGCCATGGTATCAGTGCATGATCAGTCACGTGATCAGTGCATGATAGCTACGTGATCAGTGCATGATCAGCCACGTGATCAGTGCATGATCAGTCACGTGATCAGTGCATGATCAGCCACGTGATCAGTGCATGATCAGTCACATGATCAGTGCATGATCAGCCACGTGATCAGTGCATGATAGCCACGTGATCAGTGCATGATCAGTACGTGATCAGTGCATGATCAGCCACGTGATCAGTGCATGATCAGGCACGTGATCAGTGCATGATCAGTCACGTGATCAGTGCATGATCAGCCACGTGATCAGTGCATGATAGCCACGTGATCAGTGCATGATCAGTCACGTGATCAGTGCATGATGAGCCATGGGATCAGTGCATGATAGCCACGTGATCAGTGCATGATAGTCATGTGATCAGTGCATGATCAGTCACGTGATTAGTGCATGATCAGCCACGTGATCAGTGTATGATCAGCCACGTGATCAGTGCATGATCAGCACGTGATCAGTGCATGATCAGTCACGTGATCAGTGTATGATCAGCTTCGTGATCAGTGCATGATCAGCCACGTGATCAGTGCATGATCAGGCACGTGATCAGTGCATGATCATTCACGTGATCAGTGCATGACAGCCAGGTGATCAGTGCATGATCAGCCACGTGATCAGTGCATGACAGTCTCGTGATCAGTGTATGATCAGCTTCGTGATCAGTGCATGATCAGTTACGTGATCAGTGCATGATAGCCACGTGATCAGTGCATGATCAGCACGTGATCAGTGCATGATCAGTCACGTGATCAGTGCATGATCAGTCAAGTGATCAGTGCATGATCAGCCACGTGATCAGTGCATGATAGCCACGTGATCAGTGCATGATCAGTCACGTGATCAGTGCATGATCAGCCACGTGATCAGTGCATGATAGCCACGTGATCAGTGCATGATCAGTCACGTGATCAGTGCATGATCAGTCACGTGATCAGTGCATGATCAGCCACGTGATCAGTGCATGATCAGCCACGTGATCAGTGCATGATCAGCCACGTGATCAGTGCATGATCAGTCACGTGATCAGTGTATCATCATTCGTGATCAGTGCATGATCAGCCACGTGATCAGTGCATGATCAGGCACGTGATCAGTGCATGATCATTCACGTGATCAGTGCATGACAGCCACGTGATCAGTGCATGATCAGCCACGTGATCAGTGCATGACAGTCACGTGATCAGTGCATGATCAGCTTCGTGATCAGTGCATGATCAGTCACGTGATCAGTGCATGATAGCCACGTGATCAGTGCATGATCAGTACGTGATCAGTGCATGATCAGGCACGTGATCAGTGCATGATCAGCCACGTGATCAGTGCATGATCAGCCACGTGATCAGTGCATGATAGCTACGTGATCAGTGCATGATCAGTCACGTGATCAGTGCATGATCAGCCACGGGATCAGTGCATGATAGCCATGTGATCAGTGCATGATAGCCCGTGATCAGTGCATGATCAGCCACGTGATCAGTGCATGATCAGCCACGTGATCAGTGCATGATCAGCCACGTGATCAGTGCATGATCAGCACGTGATCAGTGTATGATCAGCCACGTGATCAGTGCATGATCCTAACGTGATCAGTGCATGATCAGCCACGTGATCAGTGCATGATCAGCCACGTGATCAGTGCATGATCAGCCACGTGATCAGTGCATGATCAGCCACGTGATCAGTGCATGCACAGTCACGTGATCAGTGTATGATCAGCTTGATCAGTGCATGATCAGCCACGTGATCAGTGCATGATTAGCCACGTGATCAGTGCATGATAGCCACGTGATCAGTGCATGACAGTCCACGTGATCAGTGCATGATCAGCTTCGTGATCAGTGCATGATCAGCCACGTGATCAGTGCATGATCAGGCCTGATCAGTGCATGATCAGTCACGTGATCAGTGCATGACATACGTGATCAGTGCATGATCAGGCACATGATCAGTGCATGATCAGTCACGTGATCAGTGCATGATCAGCCACGTGATCAGTGCATGATCACACATGATCAGTGATGATCAGCCACGTGATCAGTGCATGATCAGCCACGTGATCAGTGCATGATCAGCACGTGATCAGTGCATGATCAGTCACGTGATCAGTGCATGATCAGCCACGTGATCAGTGCATGATCAGTCACATGATCAGTGCATGATCAGCCACGTGATCAGTGCATGATCAGCCACGTGATCAGTGCATGATCAGTCACGTGATCAGTGCATGATCAGCCACGTGATCAGTGCATGTCAGTCCCGTGATCAGTGCATGATAGCCACGTGATCAGTGCATGATCAGTCACGTGATCAGTGCATGATCAGTCACGTGATCAGTGCATGATCAGCCACGTGATCAGTGCATGATCAGTCACGTGATCAGTGCATGATAGCCACGTGATCAGTGCATGATCAGTCACGTGATCAGTGCATGATCAGCCACGTGATCAGTGCATGATCAGCCACGTGATCAGATTGCATGATCAGTCACGTGATCAGTGTATGATAGCCACGTGATCAGTGCATGATCAGCCAACTGATCAGTGCATGATCAGTCACGTGATCAGTGCATGATCAGCCACGTGATCAGTGCATGATCAGTCACGTGATCAGTGCATGATCAGGCACGTGATCAGTGCATGATAGCCACGTGATCAGTGCATGATAGCCACGTGATCAGTGCATGATCAGCACGTGATCAGTGCATGATCAGCCACGTGATCAGTGCATGATCAGCCACGTGATCAGTGCATGATCAGCCACGTGATCAGTGCATGATGCAGTCACGTGATCAGTGCATGATCAGCCACGTGATCAGTGCATGATCAGGCACGTGATCAGTGCATGATCAGTCACGTGATCAGTGCATGATAGCCACGTGATCAGTGCATGATCAGCCACGTGATCAGTGCATGATCAGTCACGTGATCAGTGCATGATCAGTCACGTGATCAGTGTATGATCAGCTTGATCAGTGCATGATCAGCCACGTGATCAGTGCATGATCAGCCACGTGATCAGTGCATGATCAGTCACGTGATCAGTGCATGATCAGGCACGTGATCAGTGCATGATCAGCCACGTGATCAGTGCATGATCAGTCACATGATCAGTGCATGATCAGCCACGTGATCAGTGCATGATCAGCCACGTGATCAGTGCATGATCAGTCACGTGATCAGTGCATGATCAGCCACGTGATCAGTGCATGATCAGCCACGTGATCAGTGCATGATCAGCCACGTGATCAGTGCATGATCAGCCACGTGATCAGTGCATGATAGCCACGTGATCAGTGCATGATCAGCCACGTGATCAGTGCATGATCAGCCACGTGATCAGTGCATGATCAGTCACGTGATCAGTGTATGATCAGCCACGTGATCAGTGCATGATCAGTCACGTGATCAGTGTATGATCAGCCAGTGATCAGTGCATGATCAGCCACGGATCAGTGCATGATCAGGTACATGATCAGTGCATGATCAGTCACGTGATCTGCATGATAGCCACGTGATCAGTGCATGATCAGCCACGTGATCAGTGCATGACAGTCACGTGATCAGTGTATGATCAGCTTCGTGATCAGTGCATGATCAGCCACGTGATCAGTGCATGATCACGCAGTTTATCAGTGTATGATCAGTCACGTGATCAGTGCATGATAGCCAGTGATCAGTGCATGATCAGCCACGTGATCAGTGCATGATCAGCCACGTGATCAGTGCATGATAGCCACGTGATCAGTGCATGATCAGTCACGTGATCAGTGCATGATCAGTCACGTGATCAGTGCATGATAGCCACGTGATCAGTGCATGATCAGTCATGTGATCAGTGCATGATCAGCCACGTGATCAGTGCATGATCAGCCACGTGATCAGTGCATGATAGCCACGTGATCAGTGCATGATCAGTCACGTGATCAGTGCATGATCAGCCACGTGATCAGTGCATGATCAGCCACGTGATCAGTGCATGATCAGCCACGTGATCAGTGCATGATACACACGTGATCAGTGCATGATCAGCCACGTGATCAGTGTATGATCAGCCACGTGATCAGTGCATGATCAGCCACGTGATCAGTGCATGATCAGCCACGTGATCAGTGCATGATCAGCCACGTGATCAGTGCATGATCAGCCACGTGATCAGTGCATGATCAGCCACGTGATCAGTGCATGATCAGTCACGTGATCAGTGCATGATCAGCTTCATGATCAGTGCATGATCAGCCACGTGATCAGTGCATGATCAGCCACGTGATCAGTGCATGATCAGCCACGTGATCAGTGCATGATCAGTCACGTGATCAGTGTATGATCAGCTTCGTGATCAGTGCATGATCAGCCACGTGATCAGTGCATGATCAGTCACGTGATCAGTGCATGATCAGTCACGTGATCAGTGCATGATCAGTCACGTGATCAGTGCATGATCAGCCACGTGATCAGTGCATGACAGTCACGTGATCAGTGCATGATAGCCACGTGATCAGTGCATGATCAGTCACATGATCAGCATGATCAGCCACGTGATCAGTGCATGATCAGTCACGTGATCAGTGCATGATCAGCCACGTGATCAGTGCATGATCAGCCACGTGATCAGTGCATGATCAGCAACGTGATCAGTGCATGATCAGCCACGTGATCAGTGCATGATCAGCCACGTGATCAGTGCATGATCAGCCACGTGATCAGTGCATGATCAGCCACGTGATCAGTGCATGACAGTCACGTGATCAGTGTATCATCAGCCAGTGATCAGTGCATGATCAGCCACGTGATCAGTGCATGATCAGGCACATGAAGGGTGCATGATCATTCACGTGTTCAGTGCGAGCCACGTGATCAGTGCATGATCAGCCACGTGATCAGTGCATGACAGTCACGTGATCAGTGTATGATCAGCTTCGTGATCAGTGCATGATCAGCCACGTGATCAGTGCATGATCAGGACGTGATCAGTGCATGATCAGTCACGTGATCAGTGCATGATCAGCCACGTGATCAGTGCATGATCAGCCACGTGATCAGTGCATGATCAGCCACGTGATCAGTGCATGATCAGCCACGTGATCAGTGCATGATAGCCACGTGATCAGTGCATGATCAGCCACGTGATCAGTGCATGATAGCCACGTGATCAGTGCATGATCAGTCACGTGATCAGTGCATGATCAGCCACGTGATCAGTGTATGATCAGCCACGTGATCAGTGCATGATGCAGTCACGTGATCAGTGCATGATCAGTCACGTGATCAGTGCATGATCAGTCACGTGATCAGTGCATGATCAGCTACGTGATCAGTGCATGATCAGTCACATGATCAGTGCATGATCAGCCACGTGATCAGTGCATGATAGCCACATGACTGCATGATCAGCTCACGTGATCAGTGCATGATAGCCACGTGATCAGTGCATGATAGCCATGTGATCAGTGCATGATCAGCCACGTGATCAGTGCATGATCAGCCATGATCAGTGCATGATCGCCACTTGATCAGTGCATGATCAGCCACGTGATCAGTGCATGATCAGTCACGTGATCAGTGTATGATCAGCCACGTGATCAGTGCATGATCAGCCACGTGATCAGTGCATGATAGCCACGTGATCAGTGCATGATCAGTCACGTGATCAGTGCATGATCAGCCACGTGATCAGTGCATGATAGCCACGTGATCAGTGCATACAGTCACGTGATCAGTGCATGAACACGTGATCAGTGCATGACAGTCACGTGATCAGTGCATGATCAGCCACGTGATCAGTGCATGATAGACACGTGATCAGTGCATGATCAGCCACGTGATCAGTGCATGATAGTCACGTGATCAGTGCATGATCACTCACGTGATCAGTGCATGATCAGCCACGTGATCAGTGCATGATCAGCCACGTGATCAGTGCATGATCAGGTACGTGATCAGTGTGCATGCAGTCACGTGATCAGTGCATGATAGCCACGTGATCAGTGCATGATCAGCCACGTGATCAGTGCATGATCAGTCACGTGATCAGTGCATGATCAGTCACGTGATCAGTGTATGATCAGCCACGTGATCAGTGCATGATCAGCCACTGATCAGTGCATGATAAGCAACGTGATCAGTGCATGATCAGCCACGTGATCAGTGCATGATCAGCCACGTGATCAGTGCATGATCAGCCACGTGATCAGTGCATGATCAGTCACGTGATCAGTGCATGATCAGCCACGTGATCAGTGCATGATCAGGCACGTGATCAGTGCATGATCAGTCACGTGATCAGTGCATGATAGCCACGTGATCAGTGCATGATCAGCCACGTGATCAGTGCATGATCAGCCACGTGATCAGTGCATGACAGTCACGTGATCAGTGCATGATCAGCCACGTGATCAGTGCACTTCGTTCAGTTACGTATTGCTAAGAGTGCATGAGACAGCCAGGTGATCAGTGCATGATCAGTCACGTGATCAGTGCATGATCAGCCACGTGATCAGTGCATGATCAGCCATGTGATCAGTGCATGATAGCCACGTGATCAGTGCATATCAGTCACGTGATCAGTGCATGATAGCCACGTGATCAGTGCATGATCAGCCACGTGATCAGTGCATGATCAGCCACGTGATCAGTGCATGATCAGCCACGTGATCAGTGCATGATCAGCCACGTGATCAGTGCATGATCAGCCACAGGATCAGTGCATGATCAGCCACATGATCAGTGCATGATAGCCACGTGATCAGTGCATGATCAGCCACGTGATCAGTGCATGTGCAGTCACGTGATCAGTGCATGATCAGCCACGTGATCAGTGCATGATCAGGCACGTGATCAGTGCATGATCAGTCACGTGATCAGTGCATGATCACCACGTGATCAGTGCATGATCAGCCACGTGATCAGTGCATGATCAGCCACGTGATCAGTGCATGACAGTCACGTGATCAGTGCATGATCAGCCACGTGATCAGTGCATGATCAGCCACGTGATCAGTGCATGATAGCACGTGATCAGTGCATGATCAGCACGTGATCAGTGCATGATCAGCCACGTGATCAGTGCATGATAGCCACGTGATCAGTGCATGATAGCTGCGTGATCAGTGCATGATCAGCCACGTGATCAGTGCATGATAGCCACGTGATCAGTGCATGATCAGCAACGTGATCAGTGCATGATCAGCCACGTGATCAGTGCATGATCAGCCACGTGATCAGTGCATGATCAGCCACGTGATCAGTGCATGATCAGTCACGTGATCAGTGCATGATCAGTCACGTGATCAGTGCATGATAGCCACGTGATCAGTGCATGATCAGCCACGTGATCAGTGCATGATCAGCCACGTGATCAGTGCATGACAGTCACGTGATCAGTGCATGATCAGCCACGTGATCAGTGCATGATCAGCCACGTGATCAGTGTGCATGAGGGCACGTGATCAGTGCATGATCAGTCACGTGATCAGTGCATGATCAGTCACGTGATCAGTGCATGATCAGCCATGTGATCAGTGCATGATCAGTCACGTGATCAGTGTATGATCAGCTTCGTGATCAGTGCATGATCAGTCACGTGATCAGTGCATGATCAGCCACGTGATCAGTGCATGATCAGCCACGTGATCAGTGCATGATCAGTCACGTGATCAGTGCATGATCAGCCAAGTGATCAGTGCATGATTAGTCACATGATCAGCATGATTCAGTCACGTGATCAGTGCATGATAAGTCACGTGATCAGTGCATGATCAGCACGTGATCAGTGCATGATCAGCCACGTGATCAGTGCATGATCAGCAACGTGATCAGTGCATGATCAGCCACGTGATCAGTGCATGATCAACCACGTGATCAGTGCATGATCAGCCACGTGATCAGTGCATGATCAGCCACGTGATCAGTGCATGCACAGTCACGTGATCAGTGTATGATCAGCTTCGTGATCAGTGCATGATCAGCCACGAGATCAGTGCATGATCAGGCACGTGATCAGTGCATGATCAGTCACGTGATCAGTGTATGACAGCCACGTGATCAGTGCATGATCAGCCACGTGATCAGTGCATGACAGTCACGTGATCAGTGCATGATCAGCTTCGTGATCAGTGCATGATCAGCCACGTGATCAGTGCATGATCAGGACGTGATCAGTGCATGATCAGTCACGTGATCAGTGCATGATCAGCCACGTGATCAGTGCATGATCAGTCACGTGATCAGTGCATGATCAGCCACGTGATCAGTGCATGATAGCCACGTGATCAGTGCATGATCAGTCACGTGATCAGTGCATGATCAGCCACGTGATCAGTGCATGATCAGTCACGTGATCAGTGCATGATCATCCACGTGATCAGTGTATGATCAGCACGTGATCAGTGCATGATCAGTCACGTGATCAGTGCATGATCAGCCACGTGATCAGTGCATGATCACCATGTGATCAGTGCATGATCAGCCACGTGATCAGTGCATGATCAGTCACGTGATCAGTGCATGATCAGCCACGTGATCAGTGCATGATCAGCCACGTGATCAGTGCATGATCAGCCACGTGATCAGTGCATGATCAGCCACGTGATCAGTGCATGATCAGCCATGTGATCAGTGCATGATAGCCACGTGATCAGTGCATGATCAGCCACGTGATCAGTGCATGATCAGTCCACGTGATCAGTGTATGATCAGCCACGTGATCAGTGCATGTGCAGTCACGTGATCAGTGTATGAGCAGCCACGTGATCAGTGCATGATCAGCCACGTGATCAGTGCATGATCGCCAAGTGATCAGTGCATGATCAGTCACGTGATCAGTGCATGATCAGCCACGTGATCAGTGCATGATCAGCCACGTGATCAGTGCATGATCAGCCACGTGATCAGTGCATGATCAGTCACGTGATCAGTGCATGACAGCCACGTGATCAGTGCATGATCAGCCACGTGATCAGTGCATGATCAGCCACGTGATCAGTGCATGATAGCCACGTGATCAGTGCATGATCAGTCACGTGATCAGTGCATGATCAGCCACGTGATCAGTGCATGATCAGCCACGTGATCAGTGCATGATCAGCCACGTGATCAGTGCATGATCAGTACGTGATCAGTGCATGATCAGTCACGTGATCAGTGCATGATCAGCCACGTGATCAGTGCATGATAGCCACGTGATCAGTGCATGATCAGCACGTGATCAGTGCATGATCAGTCACGTGATCAGTGCATGATCAGCCACGTGATCAGTGCATGATAGCCACTGATCAGTGCATGATCAGCAATGTGATCAGTGCATGATCAGCACGTGATCAGTGCATGATCAGCCACGTGATCAGTGCATGATCAGCCACGTGATCAGTGCATGATCAGTCACGTGATCAGTGCATGATCAGCCACGTGATCAGTGCATGATCAGCCACGTGATCATGATCAGCCACGTGATCAGTGCATGATCAGCCACGTGATCAGTGCATGATCAGCCACGTGATCAGTGCATGATCAGCCACGTGATCAGTGCATGACAGTCACGTGATCAGTGCATGATCAGCCACGTGATCAGTGCATGATCAGCCACGTGATCAGTGCATGATAGCATCGTGATCAGTGCATGATCAGTCACGTGATCAGTGCATGATCAGCCACGTGATCAGTGCATGATAGCCATGTGATCAGTGCATGATCAGCTCACTGATCAGTGCATGATCAGCCACGTGATCAGTGCATGATCAGCCACGTGATCAGTGCATGATCAGCCACGTGATCAGTGCATGATCAGCCACGTGATCAGTGCATGATCAGTCACGTGATCAGTGCATGATCAGCCACGTGATCAGTGCATGATCAGGCACGTGATCAGTGCATGATCAGTCACGTGATCAGTGCATGATAGCCACGTGATCAGTGCATGATCAGCCACGTGATCAGTGCATGATCAGCCACGTGATCAGTGCATGACAGTCACGTGATCAGTGCATGATCAGCCACGTGATCAGTGCATGATCAGTCACGTGATCAGTGCATGATAGCACGTGATCAGTGCATGATCAGTCACGTGATCAGTGCATGATCAGCCACGTGATCAGTGCATGATCAGCCACGTGATCAGTGCATGATCAGTCACGTGATCAGTGCATGATCAGCCACGTGATCAGTGCATGATCAGCCACGTGATCAGTGCATGATCAGTCACGTGATCAGTGCATGATCAGCCACGTGATCAGTGCATGATCAGCCACGTGATCAGTGCATGATCAGCCACGTGATCAGTGCATGATCAGCCACGTGATCAGTGCATGATCAGTCACGTGATCAGTGCATGATCAGCCACGTGATCAGTGCATGATCAGCCACGTGATCAGTGCATGATAGCCACGTGATCAGTGCATGATCAGTCACGTGATCAGTGCATGATCAGCCACGTGATCAGTGCATGATCAGCCACGTGATCAGTGCATGATCAGCCACGTGATCAGTGCATGATCAGCCACGTGATCAGTGCATGATCAGTCACGTGATCAGTGTATGATCAGCCACGTGATCAGTGCATGATCAGCACGTGATCAGTGCATGATCATCACGTGATCAGTGTATGATCAGCCACGTGATCAGTGCATGATAGCCACGTGATCAGTGCATGATCAGCACGTGATCAGTGCATGATCAGTCACGTGATCAGTGTATGATCAACCGTGATCAGTGCATGATCAGTCACGTGATCAGTGTATGATCAGCCACGTGATCAGTGCATGATAGCCACGTGATCAGTGCATGACAGTCACGTGATCAGTGCATGATCAGCCACGTGATCAGTGCATGATCAGTCAGGTGATCAGTGCATGATCAGGCACGTGATCAGTGCATGATCAGTCACGTGATCAGTGTATGATCAGCCACGTGATCAGTGCATGATCAGGCACGTGATCAGTGCATGATCAGTCACGTGATCAGTGTATGATCAGCCATGTGATCAGTGCATGATCAGCCACGTGATCAGTGCATGATCAGCCACGTGATCAGTGCATGATCAGCCACGTGATCAGTGCATGATCAGCAAGGTGATCAGTGCATGATCAGTCACGTGATCAGTGCATATGATCAGCCACGTGATCAGTGCATGATCAGTCACGTGATCAGTGCATGATCAGCCACGTGATCAGTGCATGATCAGCCACGTGATCAGTGCATGATCAGTCACGTGATCAGTGCATGATCATCCACATGATCAGTGCATGATCAGCCACGTGATCAGTGCATGATAGCCACGTGATCAGTGCATGATCAGTCACGTGATCAGTGCATGATCAGTCACGTGATCAGTGTATGATCAGCCACGTGATCAGTGCATGATCAGTCACGTGATCAGTGCATGATCAGCCACGTGATCAGTGCATGATCAGTCACGTGATCAGTGCATGATCAGCCACGTGATCAGTGCATGATCAGCCACGTGATCAGTGATGCATGCCAGTCACGTGATCAGTGCATGATAGCCACGTGATCAGTGCATGATAGCCACGTGATCAGTGCATGATCAGTCACGTGATCAGTGTATGATCATCCACGTGATCAGTGCATGATCAGTCACGTGATCAGTGCATGATCAGCCACGTGATCAGTGCATGATCAGCCACGTGATCAGTGCATGATCAGCCACGTGATCAGTGCATGATCAGCAACGTGATCAGTGCATGATCAGCCACGTGATCAGTGCATGATCAGCCACGTGATCAGTGCATGATCAGCCACGTGATCAGTGCATGATCAGTCACGTGATCAGTGCATGATCAGCCACGTGATCAGTGCATGATCAGCCACGTGATCAGTGCATGATCAGTCACGTGATCAGTGCATGATCAGCCACGTGATCAGTGCATGATCAGCCACGTGATCAGTGCATGATCAGCCACGTGATCAGTGCATGACAATCACGTGATCAGTGTATGATCAGCTTCGTGATCAGTGCATGATCAGCCACGTGATCAGTGCATGATCAGCCACGTGATCAGTGCATGATCAGTCACGTGATCAGTGCATGATCAGCCACGTGATCAGTGCATGATCAGCCACGTGATCAGTGCATGATCAGTCACGTGATCAGTGCATGATCAGCCACGTGATCAGTGCATGATCAGCCACGTGATCAGTGCATGATAAGTCACGTGATCAGTGCATGATCAGCCACGTGATCAGTGCATGATCAGCCACGTGATCAGTGCATGATCAGAAACCTGATCAGTGCATGATCAGCCACGTGATCAGTGCATGATCAGCCACGTGATCAGTGCATGATCAGTCCGTGATCAGTGCATGATCAGCCACGTGATCAGTGCATGATCAGTCACGTGATCAGTGCATGATCAGCCAGTGATCAGTGCATGATAGCCACGGATCAGTGCATGATCAGCCACGTGATCAGTGCATGATCAGTCACGTGATCAGTGCATGATAGCCACGTGATCAGTGCATGATCAACCACGTGATCAGTGCATGACAGTCACGTGATCAGTGCATGATCAGCAAGTGATCAGTGCATGATCAGCCACGTGATCAGTGCATGATCAGCAGTGATCAGTGCATGATCAGTCACGTGATCAGTGCATGATAGCCACGTGACAGTGCATGATCAGCCACGTGATCAGTGCATGATCAGCCACGTGATCAGTGCATGATAGCCACGTGATCAGTGCATGATCAGTCACGTGATCAGTGCATGATCTGTCACGTGATCAGTGTATGATATCCACGTGATCAGTGCATGATCAGTCATGTGATCAGTGCATGATAGCTTCGTGATCAGTGCATGATCAGCCACGTGATCAGTGCATGATCAGCCACGTGATCAGTGCATGATCATTGCGTGATCAGTGCATGATCAGCCACGTGATCAGTGCATGATCAGCCACGTGATCAGTGCATGATCAGCCACGTGATCAGTGCATGATCAGCCACGTGATCAGTGCATGATCAGCACGTGATCAGTGCATGATCAGTCACGTGATCAGTGCATGATCAGCCACGTGATCAGTGCATGATAGCCACGTGATCAGTGCATGATCAGCTACGTGATCAGTGCATGATCAGTCACGTGATCAGTGCATGATCAGCCACGTGATCAGTGCATGATCAGCCATGTGATCAGTGCATGATCAGTCACGTGATCAGTGCATGATCAGCCACATGATCAGTGCATGATCAGCCACGTGATCAGTGCATGATCAGCACGTGATCAGTGCATGATCAGTCACGTGATCAGTGCATGATCAGCCACGTGATCAGTGCATGATCAGTCACGTGATCAGTGCATGATCAGCCACGTGATCAGTGCATGATCAGTCACGTGATCAGTGCATGATAGCCACGTGATCAGTGCATGATCAGTCACGTGATCAGCATGATTCAGCCACGTGATCAGTGCATGATGCAGTCACGTGATCAGTGCATGATCAGCCACGTGATCAGTGCATGATCAGCCACGTGATCAGTGCATGATCAGCAACGTGATCAGTGCATGATCAGCCACGTGATCAGTGCATGATCAGCCACGTGATCAGTGCATGATCAGCCACGTGATCAGTGCATGATCAGCCACGTGATCAGTGCATGATCAGTCACGTGATCAGTGCATGATCAGCCACGTGATCAGTGCATGATCAGCCACGTGATCAGTGCATGATCAGCCACGTGATCAGTGCATGATCAGTCACGTGATCAGTGTATGATCAGCCACGTGATCAGTGCATGATCAGCCACGTGATCAGTGCATGACAGTCACGTGATCAGTGCATGATCAGCCGTGATCAGTGCATGATCAGCCACGTGATCAGTGCATGATCAGCCACGTGATCAGTGCATGATCAGTCACGTGATCAGTGCATGATCAGCCACGTGATCAGTGCATGATCAGTCACGTGATCAGTGCATGATCAGTCACGTGATCAGTGCATGATCAGCCACGTGATCAGTGCATGATCACCACGTGATCAGTGCATGATCAGTCACGTGATCAGTGCATGATCAGCCACGTGATCAGTGCATGATCAGCCACGTGATCAGTGCATGATCAGCCACGTGATCAGTGTATGATCAGCCACGTGATCAGTGCATGATAGCCACGTGATCAGTGCATGATCAGCACGTGATCAGTGCATGATCAGCCACGTGATCAGTGCATGATCAGCCACGTGATCAGTATGATCAGCCACGTGATCAGTGCATGATCAGTCACGTGATCAGTGCATGATCAGCCACGTGATCAGTGCATGATCAGCCACGTGATCAGTGCATGATAGCCACGTGATCAGTGCATGATCAGTCACGTGATCAGTGCATGATCAGCACGTGATCAGTGCATGATCAGCCACGTGATCAGTGCATGATCAGTCACGTGATCAGTGCATGATCAGCCACATGATCAGTGCATGATCAGCCACGTGATCAGTGCATGATCAGCCACGTGATCAGTGCATGATCAGCCACGTGATCAGTGCATGATCAGTCACGTGATCAGTGCATGATCAGCCACGTGATCAGTGCATGATCAGCCACGTGATCAGTGCATGATCAGCCACGTGATCAGTGCATGATCAGTCACGTGATCAGTGCATGATCAGTCACGTGATCAGTGCATGATCAGCCACGTGATCAGTGCATGATCAGTCACGTGATCAGTGCATGATAGCCACGTGATCAGTGCATGATCAGTCACATGATCAGCATGATCAGCCACGTGATCAGTGCATGATAAGTCACGTGATCAGTGCATGATCAGCACGTGATCAGTGCATGATCAGCCACGTGATCAGTGCATGATCAGCACGTGATCAGTGCATGATCAGCCACGTGATCAGTGCATGATCAGCCACGTGATCAGTGCATGATCAGCCACGTGATCAGTGCATGATCAGCCACGTGATCAGTGCATGATCAGTCACGTGATCAGTGCATGATCAGCCACGTGATCAGTGCATGATCAGCCACGTGATCAGTGCATGATCAGGCACGTGATCAGTGCATGATCAGTCACGTGATCAGTGCATGATCAGCCACGTGATCAGTGCATGATCAGCCACGTGATCAGTGCATGACAGTCACGTGATCAGTGCATGATCAGCCACGTGATCAGTGCATGATCAGCCACGTGATCAGTGCATGATCAGTCACGTGATCAGTGCATGATCAGTCACGTGATCAGTGCATGATCAGCCACGTGATCAGTGCATGATCAGCCACGTGATCAGTGCATGATCAGTCACGTGATCAGTGCATGATCAGCCACGTGATCAGTGCATGATAGCCACGTGATCAGTGCATGATCAGTCACGTGATCAGTGCATGATCAGCCACGTGATCAGTGCATGATCAGCCACGTGATCAGTGCATGATCAGCCACGTGATCAGTGCATGATCAGCCACGTGATCAGTGCATGATAGCCACGTGATCAGTGCATGATCAGCAACGTGATCAGTGCATGATCAGCCACGTGATCAGTGCATGATCAGTCACGTGATCAGTGTATGATCAGCCACAGATCAGTGCATGATCAGTCACGTGATCAGTGTATGATCAGCCACGTGATCAGTGCATGATCAGCCACGTGATCAGTGCATGATCAGCCACGTGATCAGTGCATGATCAGTCACGTGATCAGTGCATGATCAGCCACGTGATCAGTGCATGATCAGCCACGTGATCAGTGCATGACAGTCACGTGATCAGTGCATGATCAGCTTCGTGATCAGTGCATGATCAGCCACGTGATCAGTGCATGATCAGCCACGTGATCAGTGCATGATCAGCCACGTGATCAGTGCATGACAGTCACGTGATCAGTGCATGATCAGCCACGTGATCAGTGCATGATCAGCCACGTGATCAGTGCATGATCAGCCACGTGATCAGTGCATGATCAGGCACGTGATCAGTGCATGATCAGTCACGTGATCAGTGCATGATCACCACGTGATCAGTGCATGATCAGCCACGTGATCAGTGCATGATCAGCCACGTGATCAGTGCATGACAGTCACGTGATCAGTGCATGATCAGCCACGTGATCAGTGCATGATCAGGCACGTGATCAGTGCATGATCAGCACGTGATCAGTGCATGATCAGTCACGTGATCAGTGCATGATCAGCCACGTGATCAGTGCATGATAGCCACGTGATCAGTGCATGATCAGCCACGTGATCAGTGCATGATCAGCCACGTGATCAGTGCATGATAGCCACGTGATCAGTGCATGATCAGCAACGTGATCAGTGCATGATCAGCCACGTGATCAGTGCATGATCAGCCACGTGATCAGTGCATGATCAGCCACGTGATCAGTGCATGATCAGCCACGTGATCAGTGCATGATCAGTCACGTGATCAGTGCATGATCAGCCACGTGATCAGTGCATGATCAGCCACGTGATCAGTGCATGATCAGCCACGTGATCAGTGCATGACAGTCACGTGATCAGTGTATGATCAGCCACGTGATCAGTGCATGATCAGCCACGTGATCAGTGCATGATAGCACGTGATCAGTGCATGATCAGTCACGTGATCAGTGCATGATCAGCCACGTGATCAGTGCATGATCAGCCACGTGATCAGTGCATGACAGTCACGTGATCAGTGCATGATCAGCTTCGTGATCAGTGCATGATCAGCCACGTGATCAGTGCATGATCAGTCACGTGATCAGTGCATGATCAGTCACGTGATCAGTGCATGATCAGCCACGTGATCAGTGCATGATCAGCCACGTGATCAGTGCATGATCAGCCACGTGATCAGTGCATGATCAGTCACGTGATCAGTGCATGATCAGCCACGTGATCAGTGCATGATCAGCACGTGATCAGTGCATGATATCCACGTGATCAGTGCATGATCAGTCACGTGATCAGTGCATGATCAGCCACGTGATCAGTGCATGATAAGCCACGTGATCAGTGCATGATCAGCCACGTGATCAGTGCATGATCAGCCACGTGATCAGTGCATGATCAGCCACGTGATCAGTGCATGATCAGCCACGTGATCAGTGCATGATCAGCAACGTGATCAGTGCATGATCAGCCACGTGATCAGTGTATGATCAGCCACGTGATCAGTGCATGATCAGCCACGTGATCAGTGCATGATCAGCCACGTGATCAGTGCATGATCAGTCACATGATCAGTGCATGATCAGCTTCGTGATCAGTGCATGATCAGTCACGTGATCAATGTGCATCAGCCACGTGATCAGTGCATGATAGCCACGTGATCAGTGCATGACAGTCACGTGATCAGTGCATGATCAGCCACGTGATCAGTGCATGATCAGCCACGTGATCAGTGCATGATCAGGCCCGTGATCAGTGCATGATCATTCACGTGATCAGTGCATGACAGCACGTGATCAGTGCATGATCAGCCACGTGATCAGTGCATGATCAGTCACGTGATCAGTGCATGATCAGCCATGTGATCAGTGCATGATCAGCAACATGATCAGTGATCAGCCACGTGATCAGTGCATGATCAGCCACGTGATCAGTGCATGATCAGCAACGTGATCAGTGCATGATCAGTCACGTGATCAGTGCATGATCAGCCACGTGATCAGTGCATGATCAGTCACGTGATCAGTGCATGATCAGCCACGTGATCAGTGCATGATCAGCCATGATCAGTGCATGATCAGTCACGTGATCAGTGCATGATCAGCCACGTGATCAGTGCATGTCAGTCCCGTGATCAGTGCATGATCAGGCCACGTGATCAGTGCATGATCAGTCACGTGATCAGTGCATGATCAGTCACGTGATCAGTGCATGATCAGCCACGTGATCAGTGCATGATCAGTCACGTGATCAGTGCATGATAGCCACGTGATCAGTGCATGATCAGTCACGTGATCAGTGCATGATCAGCCACGTGATCAGTGCATGATCAGCCAGGTGATCAGTGATGCATCAGCTCACGTGATCAGTGTATGATAGCCACGTGATCAGTGCATGATCAGCCACTGATCAGTGCATGATCAGTCACGTGATCAGTGCATGATCATCCACGTGATCAGTGCATGCGCAGTCACGTGATCAGTGCATGATCAGGCACGTGATCAGTGCATGATCAGCCACGTGATCAGTGCATGATCAGCCACGTGATCAGTGCATGATCAGCAACGTGATCAGTGCATGATCAGCCACGTGATCAGTGCATGATCAGCCACGTGATCAGTGCATGATCAGCCACGTGATCAGTGCATATCAGTCACGTGATCAGTGCATGATCAGCCACGTGATCAGTGCATGATCAGGCACGTGATCAGTGCATGATCAGTCACGTGATCAGTGTGATAGCCACGTGATCAGTGCATGATCAGCCACGTGATCAGTGCATGATCAGCCACGTGATCAGTGCATGATCAGCCTGATCAGTGCATGATCAGCAACATGATCAGTGCATGATCAGCCACGTGATCAGTGCATGATCAGCCACGTGATCAGTGCATGATCAACGTGATCAGTGCATGCATTCACGTGATCAGTGCATGATCAGCCACGTGATCAGTGCATGATCAGCCACGTGATCAGTGCATGATAGCCACGTGATCAGTGCATGATCAGTCACGTGATCAGTGCATGATCAGCCACGTGATCAGTGCATGATCAGCCACGTGATCAGTGCATGACAGTCACGTGATCAGTGCATGATCAGCCATGATCAGTGCATGATCAGCCACGTGATCAGTGCATGACAGTCACGTGATCAGTGCATGATCAGCTTCGTGATCAGTGCATGATCAGCCACGTGATCAGTGCATGATCAGGCACGTGATCAGTGCATGATCAGTCACGTGATCAGTGCATGACAGCCACGTGATCAGTGCATGATCAGCCACGTGATCAGTGCATGACAGTCACGTGATCAGTGCATGATCAGCCACGTGATCAGTGCATGATCAGCCACGTGATCAGTGCATGATCAGCCACGTGATCAGTGCATGATCAGTCACGTGATCAGTGCATGATCAGCCACGTGATCAGTGCATGATCAGGCACGTGATCAGTGCATGATCAGTCACGTGATCAGTGCATGATCAGCACATGATCAGTGCATGATAGCCACGTGATCAGTGCATGATCAGTCACGTGATCAGTGCATGATCAGCCACGTGATCAGTGCATGATCAGCCACGTGATCAGTGCATGATCAGCCACGTGATCAGTGCATGATCAGCCACGTGATCAGTGCATGATCAGCCACGTGATCAGTGCATGATCAGCCACGTGATCAGTGCATGATCAGCTACGTGATCAGTGCATGATCAGCCACGTGATCAGTGCATGATCAGCCACGTGATCAGTGCATGATCAGTCACGTGATCAGTGCATGATCAGCCACGTGATCAGTGCATGATCAGCCAGTGATCAGTGCATGATCAGCCACGTGATCAGTGCATGATCAGTCACGTGATCAGTGCATGATCAGCCACGTGATCAGTGCATGATCAGCCACGTGATCAGTGCATGATCAGTCACGTGATCAGTGCATGATCAGCTCATGATCAGTGCATGATCAGCCACGTGATCAGTGCATGATCAGCCACGTGATCAGTGCATGATCAGTCACGTGATCAGTGCATGATCAGTCACGTGATCAGTGCATGATCAGCCGTGATCAGTGCATGATCAGCCACGTGATCAGTGCATGACAGTCACGTGATCAGTGCATGATCAGCCACGTGATCAGTGCATGATCAGTCACGTGATCAGCATGATCAGACACGTGATCAGTGCATGATCAGTCACGTGATCAGTGCATGATCAGCCACGTGATCAGTGCATGATCAGCCACGTGATCAGTGCATGATCAGCAACGTGATCAGTGCATGATCAGCCACGTGATCAGTGCATGATCAGCCACGTGATCAGTGCATGATCAGCCACGTGATCAGTGCATGATCAGCGTGATCAGTGCATGATCAGTCACGTGATCAGTGCATGATCAGCCACGTGATCAGTGCATGATAGCCACGTGATCAGTGCATGATCAGCCACGTGATCAGTGCATGATCAGCCACGTGATCAGTGCATGATCAGCCACGTGATCAGTGCATGATCAGCCACGTGATCAGTGCATGACAGTCACGTGATCAGTGTATGATCAGCTTCATGATCAGTGCATGATCAGCCACGTGATCAGTGCATGATCAGCCACGTGATCAGTGCATGATCAGCCACGTGATCAGTGCATGATCAGTCACGTGATCAGTGCATGATCAGCCACGTGATCAGTGCATGATCAGCCACGTGATCAGTGCATGATCAGTCACGTGATCAGTGCATGATCAGTCACGTGATCAGTGCATGATCAGTCACGTGATCAGTGCATGATCAGCCACGTGATCAGTGCATGACAGTCACGTGATCAGTGCATGATAGCCACGTGATCAGTGCATGATCAGTCACATGATCAGCATGATCAGACACGTGATCAGTGCATGATCAGTCACGTGATCAGTGCATGATCAGCCACGTGATCAGTGCATGATCAGCCACGTGATCAGTGCATGATCAGCACGTGATCAGTGCATGATCAGCCACGTGATCAGTGCATGATCAGCCACGTGATCAGTGCATGATCAGCCACATGATCAGTGCATGATCAGCCACGTGATCAGTGCATGACAGTCACGTGATCAGTGTATGATCAGCTTCGTGATCAGTGCATGATCAGCCACGTGATCAGTGCATGATCAGGCACGTGATCAGTGCATGATCAGTCACGTGATCAGTGCATGATCAGCCACGTGATCAGTGCATGATCAGCCACGTGATCAGTGCATGACAGTCACGTGATCAGTGCATGATCAGCCACGTGATCAGTGCATGATCAGCCACGTGATCAGTGCATGATCAGCACGTGATCAGTGCATGATCAGTCACGTGATCAGTGCATGATCAGCCACGTGATCAGTGCATGATCAGTCACGTGATCAGTGCATGATCAGCACGTGATCAGTGCATGATCAGCCACGTGATCAGTGCATGATCAGCCACGTGATCAGTGCATGATCAGCCACGTGATCAGTGCATGATCAGTCACGTGATCAGTGCATGATCATCACGTGATCAGTGCATGATCAGCCACGTGATCAGTGCATGTCAGTCACGTGATCAGTGCATGATCAGTCACGTGATCAGTGCATGATCACTCACGTGATCAGTGCATGACAGCTACGTGATCAGTGCATGATCAGTCACGTGATCAGTGCATGATCAGCCACGTGATCAGTGCATGATAGCCACATGATAGTGCATGATCAGACACGTGATCAGTGCATGATGCCACGTGATCAGTGCATGATAGCCACGTGATCAGTGCATGATAGCCACGTGATCAGTGCATGATCAGCCACGTGATCAGTGCATGATCAGTCCACGTGATCAGTGTATGATCAGCCACGTGATCAGTGCATGTGCAGTCACGTGATCAGTGCATGATCAGCCACGTGATCAGTGCATGATAGCCACGTGATCAGTGCATGATAGCTAAGTGATCAGTGCATGATCAGTCACGGATCAGTGCATGATCAGCCACGTGATCAGTGCATGATAGCCACGTGATCAGTGCATGACAGCCACGTGATCAGTGCATGAATCACGTGATCAGTGCATGACAGTCACGTGATCAGTGCATGATCAGCCACGTGATCAGTGCATGATAGCCACGTGATCAGTGCATGATCAGCCACGTGATCAGTGCATGATCAGTCATGATCAGTGCATGATCAGTGACGTGATCAGTGCATGATCAGCCACGTGATCAGTGCATGATCAGCCATGTGATCAGTGCATGATCAGCCACGTGATCAGTGCATGATCAGTCACGTGATCAGTGCATGATCAGCCACGTGATCAGTGCATGATAGCCACGTGATCAGTGCATGATCAGTCACGTGATCAGTGCATGATCAGTCACGTGATCAGTGTGTGATCAGCCACGTGATCAGTGCATGATCAGCCACTGATCAGTGCATGATCAGCAATGTGATCAGTGCATGATTAGCCACGTGATCAGTGCATGATCAGCCACGTGATCAGTGCATGATCAGCCACGTGATCAGTGCATGATCAGTCACGTGATCAGTGCATGATCAGCCACGTGATCAGTGCATGATCAGGCACGTGATCAGTGCATGATCAGTCACGTGATCAGTGCATGATAGCCACGTGATCAGTGCATGATCAGCCACGTGATCAGTGCATGATCAGCCACGTGATCAGTGCATGACAGTCACGTGATCAGTGCATGATCAGCCACGTGATCAGTGCATGATCAGCCACGTGATCAGTGCATGAGGGCATGATCAGTGCATGATCAGTCACGTGATCAGTGCATGATCAGCCACGTGATCAGTGCATGATAGCCATGTGATCAGTGCATGATAGCTACGTGATCAGTGCATGATCAGCCACGTGATCAGTGCATGATAGCCACGTGATCAGTGCATGATCAGCAACGTGATCAGTGCATGATCAGCCACGTGATCAGTGCATGATCAGCCACGTGATCAGTGCATGATCAGCCACGTGATCAGTGCATGATCAGGCACGTGATCAGTGCATGATCAGTCACGTGATCAGTGCATGATAGCCACGTGATCAGTGCATGATCAGCCACGTGATCAGTGCATGATCAGCCACGTGATCAGTGCATGATCAGTCACGTGATCAGTGTATGATCAGCCACGTGATCAGTGCATGATCAGGCACGTGATCAGTGCATGAGGCACGTGATCAGTGCATGATCAGTCACGTGATCAGTGCATGATCAGCCACGTGATCAGTGCATGATCAGCCACGTGATCAGTGCATGACAGTCACGTGATCAGTGTATGATCAGCCACGTGATCAGTGCATGATCAGCCACGTGATCAGTGCATGATCGTCACGTGATCAGTGCATGATCAGCCACGTGATCAGTGCATGATCAGCCATGTGATCAGTGCATGATCAGCCACGTGATCAGTGCATGATCAGCCACGTGATCAGTGCATGTGCAGTCACGTGATCAGTGTATGATCAGCCACGTGATCAGTGCATGATAGCCACGTGATCAGTGCATGATATCCACGTGATCAGTGCATGATCAGTCACGTGATCAGTGCATGATCAGCCACGTGATCAGTGCATGATCAGCAACGTGATCAGTGCATGATCAGCCACGTGATCAGTGCATGATCAGCCACGTGATCAGTGCATGATCAGTCACGTGATCAGTGTATGATCATCACGTGATCAGTGCATGATCAGCCACGTGATCAGTGCATGATCAGCCACGTGATCAGTGTATGATCAGCCACGTGATCAGTGCATGATCAGCCACATGATCAGTGCATGATCAGCCACGTGATCAGTGCATGACAGTCACGTGATCAGTGTATGATCAGCTTCGTGATCAGTGCATGATCAGTCACGTGATCAGTGTATGATCAGCCACGTGATCAGTGCATGATAGCCACGTGATCAGTGCATGCACAGTCCGTGATCAGTGTATGATCAGCTTCGTGATCAGTGCATGATCAGCCACGTGATCAGTGCATGATCAGGCCCGTGATCAGTGCATGATCATTCATGTGATCAGTGTATGACATACACGTGATCAGTGCATGATCAGGCACATGATCAGTGCATGATCAGTCACGTGATCAGTGTATGATCAGCCATGTGATCAGTGCATGATCCACATGATCAGTGCATGATCAGCCACGTGATCAGTGCATGATCAGCCACGTGATCAGTGCATGATCAGCAACGTGATCAGTGCATGCACAGTCACGTGATTAGTGTATGATCAGCTTCGTGATCAGTTATGATCAGTCACGATCAGTGCATGATCAGCCACGTGATCAGTGCATGATCAGCCACATGATCAGTGCATGATCAGTCACGTGATCAGTGTATGATCATCCACGTGATCAGTGCATGCAGTCCGTGATCAGTGCATGATAGCCATGTGATCAGTGCATGATCAGTCACGTGATCAGTGCATGATCAGTCACGTGATCAGTGTGATCATCCACGTGATCAGTGCATGATCAGTCACGTGATCAGTGCATGATAGCCATGTGATCAGTGCATGATCAGTCACGTGATCAGTGCATGATCAGCCACGTGATCAGTGCATGATCAGCCACGTGATCATTGATTGCATGCCCAGTCACGTGATCAGTGCATGATAGCCACGTGATCAGTGCATGAAAGCCAACTGATCAGTGCATGATCAGTCACGTGATCAGTGCATGATCATCCACGTGATCAGTGCATGCGCAGTCTCGTGATCAGTGCATGATCAGGCACGTGATCAGTGCATGATAGCCACGTGATCAGTGCATGATAGCCACCTGATCAGTGCATGATCAGCAACGTGATCAGTGCATGATCAGCCACGTGATCAGTGCATGATCAGCCACGTGATCAGTGTATGATCAGCCACGTGATCAGTGCATATCAGTCACGTGATCAGTGTATGATCAGCCACGTGATCAGTGCATGATCAGGCACGTGATCAGTGCATGATCAGCCACGTGATCAGTGCATGATAGCCACGTGATCAGTGCATGATCAGCCACGTGATCAGTGCATGATCAGTCACGTGATCAGTGCATGCACAGTCACGTGATCAGTGTATGATCAGCTTCGTGATCAGTGCATGATCAGCCACGTGATCAGTGCATGATCAGGCACGTGATCAGTGCATGATCATCATGTGATCAGTGCATGATCAGGCACGTGATCAGTGCATGATCAGGCACGTGATCAGTGCATGATCAGTCACGTGATCAGTGCATGATCAGCCACGTGATCAGTGCATGATCAGCCACGTGATCAGTGCATGATAAGTAACGTGATCAGTGCATGATCAGCCACGTGATCAGTGCATGATCAGCCACGTGATCAGTGCATGATAGAAACCTGATCAGTGCATGATCAGCCACGTGATCAGTGCATGATCAGCCACGTGATCAGTGCATGACATTCACGTGATCAGTGCATGATCAGCTTCGTGATCAGTGCATGATCAGTCACGTGATCAGTGCATGATCAGCCAGTGATCAGTGCATGATAGCCACGTGATCAGTGCATGATCAGGTACATGATCAGTGCATGATCAGTCACGTGATCAGTGCATGATAGCCACGTGATCAGTGCATGATCAGCCACGTGATCAGTGCATGACAGTCACGTGATCAGTGTATGATCAGCACGTGATCAGTGCATGATCAGCCACGTGATCAGTGCATGATCAGCAGTGATCAGTGCATGATCAGTCACGTGATCAGTGCATGATAGCCAGCTGATCAGTGCATGATCAGCCACGTGATCAGTGCATGATCAGCCACGTGATCAGTGCATGATAGCCACGTGATCAGTGCATGATCAGTCACGTGATCAGTGCATGATCAGTCACGTGATCAGTGCATGATAGCCACGTGATCAGTGCATGATCAGTCATGTGATCAGTGCATGATCAGCTTCGTGATCAGTGCATGATCAGCCACGTGATCAGTGCATGATAGCCACGTGATCAGTGCATGATCAGTCACGTGATCAGTGCATGATCAGCCACGTGATCAGTGCATGATCAGCCACGTGATCAGTGCATGATCAGCCACGTGATCAGTGCATGATCAGCCACGTGATCAGTGCATGATCAGCCACGTGATCAGTGCATGATCATTCACGTGATCAGTGCATGATCAGCCACGTGATCAGTGCATGATAGCCACGTGATCAGTGCATGATAGCACGTGATCAGTGCATGATCAGTCACGTGATCAGTGCATGATCAGCCACGTGATCAGTGCATGATCAGCCACGTGATCAGTGCATGATCAGTCACGTGATCAGTGCATGATCAGCTTCGTGATCAGTGCATGATCAGCCACGTGATCAGTGCATGATCAGCCACGTGATCAGTGCATGATCAGTCACGTGATCAGTGCATGATCAGTCACGTGATCAGTGCATGATCAGTCACGTGATCAGTGCATGATCAGCCACATGATCAGTGCATGACAGTCACGTGATCAGTGCATGATAGCATGATCAGTGCATGATCAGTCACATGATCAGCACCATTCAGCCACGTGATCAGTGCATGATAAGTCACGTGATCAGTGCATGATCAGCGTGATCAGTGCATGATCAGCCACGTGATCAGTGCATGATCAGCAACGTGATCAGTGCATGATCAGCCACGTGATCAGTGCATGATCAGCCACGTGATCAGTGCATGATCAGCCACGTGATCAGTGCATGATCAGCCACGTGATCAGTGCATGACAGTCACGTGATCAGTGCATGATGCTTCGTGATCAGTGCATGATCAGCCACGTGATCAGTGCATGATCAGGCACATGAAGGGTGCATGATCATTCACGTGATCAGTGTATGACAGCCAGGTGATCAGTGCATGATCAGCCACGTGATCAGTGCATGACAGTCACGTGATCAGTGTATGATCAGCCGTGATCAGTGCATGATCAGCCACATGATCAGTGCATGATCAGGACGTGATCAGTGCATGATCAGTCACGTGATCAGTGCATGATCAGCCACGTGATCAGTGCATGATCAGGCACGTGATCAGTGCATGATCAGTCACGTGATCAGTGCATGATCAGCCACGTGATCAGTGCATGATAGCCACGTGATCAGTGCATGATCAGTCACGTGATCAGTGCATGATCAGCCACGTGATCAGTGCATGATAGCCATGTGATCAGTGCATGATAGCCACGTGATCAGTGCATGATCAGCCACGTGATCAGTGCATGATGGCCACGTGATCAGTGCATGATCAGCAACATGATCAGTGCATGATCAGCCACGTGATCAGTGCATGATCAGCCACGTGATCAGTGCATGATCAGCCACGTGATCAGTGCATGATGCATTCACGTGATCAGTGTGTGATCAGCCACGTGATCAGTGCATGATAGCCACGTGATCAGTGCATGATAGCTATGTGATCAGTGCATGATCAGTCACGTGATCAGTGCATGATCAGCCACGTGATCAGTGCATGATCAGCCACGTGATCAGTGCATGACAGTCACGTGATCAGTGCATGATCAGCTTCATGATCAGTGCATGATCAGCCACGTGATCAGTGCATGATCAGCCACGTGATCAGTGCATGATCAGCCACGTGATCAGTGCATGACAGTCACGTGATCAGTGCATGATCAGCCGTGATCAGTGCATGATCAGCCACGTGATCAGTGCATGATCAGTCACGTGATCAGTGCATGATCAGTCACGTGATCAGTGCATGATCAGTCACGTGATCAGTGTATGATCAGCCACGTGATCAGTGCATGACAGTCACGTGATCAGTGCATGATAGCCACGTGATCAGTGCATGATCAGTCACATGATCAGCACCATTCAGACACGTGATCAGTGCATGATAAGTCACGTGATCAGTGCATGATCAGCCACGTGATCAGTGCATGATCAGCCACGTGATCAGTGCATGATCAGCAACGTGATCAGTGCATGATCAGCCACGTGATCAGTGCATGATAGCCACGTGATCAGTGCATGATCAGCCACTGATCAGTGCATGATCAGCCACGTGATCAGTGCATGACAGTCACGTGATCAGTGTATGATCAGCTTCGTGATCAGTGCATGATCAGCCACGTGATCAGTGCATGATCAGCACGTGAAGGGTGCATGATCATTCACGTGATCAGTGCATGACAGCCACGTGATCAGTGCATGATCAGCCACGTGATCAGTGCATGACAGTCACGTGATCAGTGTATGATCAGCCACGTGATCAGTGCATGATCAGCCACGTGATCAGTGCATGATCAGGACGTGATCAGTGCATGATCAGTCACGTGATCAGTGCATGATCAGCCACGTGATCAGTGCATGATCAGGCACGTGATCAGTGCATGATCAGTCACGTGATCAGTGCATGATCAGCCACGTGATCAGTGCATGATCAGCACGTGATCAGTGCATGATCAGTCACGTGATCAGTGCATGATCAGCCACGTGATCAGTGCATGATAGCCACGTGATCAGTGCATGATCAGCTACGTGATCAGTGCATGATCAGCCACGTGATCAGTGCATGATGGCCACGTGATCAGTGCATGATCAGCAACGTGATCAGTGCATGATCAGCCACGTGATCAGTGCATGATCAGCCACGTGATCAGTGCATGATCAGCCACGTGATCAGTGCATGATCAGTCACGTGATCAGTGTATGATCAGCCACGTGATCAGTGCATGATAGCCACGTGATCAGTGCATGATAGCCATGTGATCAGTGCATGATCAGTCACGTGATCAGTGCATGATCAGCCACGTGATCAGTGCATGATCAGCCACGTGATCAGTGCATGATCAGTCACGTGATCAGTGCATGATCAGCTTCATGATCAGTGCATGATCAGCCACGTGATCAGTGCATGATCAGCCACGTGATCAGTGCATGATCAGCCACGTGATCAGTGCATGACAGTCACGTGATCAGTGCATGATCAGCCACGTGATCAGTGCATGATCAGCCACGTGATCAGTGCATGATCAGTCACGTGATCAGTGCATGATCAGCCACGTGATCAGTGCATGATCAGTCACGTGATCAGTGCATGATCAGCCACGTGATCAGTGCATGATCAGCCACGTGATCAGTGCATGATCAGCCACGTGATCAGTGCATGACAGTCACGTGATCAGTGTATGATCAGCCACGTGATCAGTGCATGATCAGCCACGTGATCAGTGCATGAGGCACGTGATCAGTGCATGATCAGTCACGTGATCAGTGCATGATCAGCCACGTGATCAGTGCATGATAGCCACGTGATCAGTGCATGATAGCTACGTGATCAGTGCATGATCAGCCACGTGATCAGTGCATGATAGCCACGTGATCAGTGCATGATCAGCAACGTGATCAGTGCATGATCAGCCACGTGATCAGTGCATGATCAGCCACGTGATCAGTGCATGATCAGCCACGTGATCAGTGCATGATCAGGCACGTGATCAGTGCATGATCAGTCACGTGATCAGTGCATGATAGCCACGTGATCAGTGCATGATCAGCCACGTGATCAGTGCATGATCAGCCACGTGATCAGTGCATGACAGTCACGTGATCAGTGCATGATCAGCCACGTGATCAGTGCATGATCAGCCACGTGATCAGTGCATGAAGCCACGTGATCAGTGCATGATCAGTCACGTGATCAGTGCATGATCAGCCACGTGATCAGTGCATGATCAGCCACGTGATCAGTGCATGACAGTCACGTGATCAGTGTATGATCAGCTTCGTGATCAGTGCATGATCAGCCACGTGATCAGTGCATGATCGCCACGTGATCAGTGCATGATCAGGCACGTGATCAGTGCATGATCAGCCACGTGATCAGTGCATGATCAGCCACGTGATCAGTGCATGATCAGCCACGTGATCAGTGCATGATCAGTCACGTGATCAGTGTATGATCAGCCACGTGATCAGTGCATGATAGCCACGTGATCAGTGCATGATAGCCACGTGATCAGTGCATGATCAGTCACGTGATCAGTGCATGATCAGCCACGTGATCAGTGCATGATCAGCAACGTGATCAGTGCATGATCAGCCACGTGATCAGTGCATGATCAGCCACGTGATCAGTGCATGATCAGTCACGTGATCAGTGCATGATCAGCCACGTGATCAGTGCATGATCAGCACGTGATCAGTGCATGATCAGCCACGTGATCAGTGCATGATCAGCCACGTGATCAGTGCATGATCAGCCACGTGATCAGTGCATGATCAGCCACGTGATCAGTGCATGATCAGTCACGTGATCAGTGCATGATCAGCACGTGATCAGTGCATGATCAGTCACGTGATCAGTGCATGATCAGCCACGTGATCAGTGCATGATAGCCACGTGATCAGTGCATGATCAGTCCGTGATCAGTGCATGATCAGCCACGTGATCAGTGCATGATCAGCCACGTGATCAGTGCATGATCAGCCCGTGATCAGTGCATGATCATTCACGTGATCAGTGCATGACATACACGTGATCAGTGCATGATCAGGCACGTGATCAGTGCATGATCAGTCACGTGATCAGTGCATGATCAGCCACGTGATCAGTGCATGATCAGCACGTGATCAGTGCATGATCAGCCACGTGATCAGTGCATGATCAGCCACGTGATCAGTGCATGATCAGCCACGTGATCAGTGCATGATCAGTCACGTGATCAGTGCATGATCAGCCACGTGATCAGTGCATGATCAGTCACGTGATCAGTGCATGATCAGCCACGTGATCAGTGCATGATCAGCCACGTGATCAGTGCATGATCAGTCACGTGATCAGTGCATGATCATCCACGTGATCAGTGCATGTCAGTCCCGTGATCAGTGCATGATAGCCACGTGATCAGTGCATGATCAGTCACGTGATCAGTGCATGATCAGTCACGTGATCAGTGCATGATCAGCCACGTGATCAGTGCATGATCAGTCACGTGATCAGTGCATGATAGCCACGTGATCAGTGCATGATCAGTCACGTGATCAGTGCATGATCAGCACGTGATCAGTGCATGATCAGCCACGTGATCAGTGCATGATCAGTCACGTGATCAGTGCATGATCAGCCACGTGATCAGTGCATGATCAGCCACTGATCAGTGCATGATCAGTCACGTGATCAGTGCATGATCAGCCACGTGATCAGTGCATGATCAGTCACGTGATCAGTGCATGATCAGCCACGTGATCAGTGCATGATAGCCACGTGATCAGTGCATGATAGCCACGTGATCAGTGCATGATCAGCAACGTGATCAGTGCATGATCAGCCACGTGATCAGTGCATGATCAGCCACGTGATCAGTGCATGATCAGCCACGTGATCAGTGCATGATCAGTCACGTGATCAGTGCATGATCAGCCACGTGATCAGTGCATGATCAGGCACGTGATCAGTGCATGATCAGTCACGTGATCAGTGTATGATAGCCACGTGATCAGTGCATGATCAGCCACGTGATCAGTGCATGATCAGCCACGTGATCAGTGCATGATAGCCACGTGATCAGTGCATGATCAGCAACGTGATCAGTGCATGATCAGCCACGTGATCAGTGCATGATCAGCCACGTGATCAGTGCATGATCAGCCACGTGATCAGTGCATGTCAGTCACGTGATCAGTGCATGATCAGCCACGTGATCAGTGCATGATAGCCACGTGATCAGTGCATGATAGCTACGTGATCAGTGCATGATCAGTCACGTGATCAGTGCATGATCAGCCACGTGATCAGTGCATGATCAGCCACGTGATCAGTGCATGACAGTCACGTGATCAGTGCATGATCAGCCACGTGATCAGTGCATGATCAGCCACGTGATCAGTGCATGACAGTCACGTGATCAGTGTATGATCAGCTTCGTGATCAGTGCATGATCAGCCACGTGATCAGTGCATGATCAGGCATGAAGGGTGCATGATCATTCACGTGATCAGTGTATGACAGCCACGTGATCAGTGCATGATCAGCCACGTGATCAGTGCATGACAGTCACGTGATCAGTGCATGATCAGCTTCGTGATCAGTGCATGATCAGCCACGTGATCAGTGCATGATCAGGACGTGATCAGTGCATGATCAGTCACGTGATCAGTGCATGATCAGCCACGTGATCAGTGCATGATCAGGCACGTGATCAGTGCATGATCAGTCACGTGATCAGTGCATGATCAGCCACGTGATCAGTGCATGATAGCCACGTGATCAGTGCATGATCAGTCACGTGATCAGTGCATGATCAGCCACGTGATCAGTGCATGATAGCCACGTGATCAGTGCATGATCAGCACGTGATCAGTGCATGATCAGCCACGTGATCAGTGCATGATAGCCACGTGATCAGTGCATGATCAGCCACGTGATCAGTGCATGATCAGCCACGTGATCAGTGCATGATCAGCCACGTGATCAGTGCATGATCAGCCACGTGATCAGTGCATGATCAGTCACGTGATCAGTGCATGATCAGCCACGTGATCAGTGCATGATAGCACGTGATCAGTGCATGATAGCCACGTGATCAGTGCATGATCAGTCACGTGATCAGTGCATGATCAGCCACGTGATCAGTGCATGATCAGCCACGTGATCAGTGCATGACAGTCACGTGATCAGTGCATGATCAGCTTCATGATCAGTGCATGATCAGCCACGTGATCAGTGCATGATCAGCCACGTGATCAGTGCATGATCAGTCACGTGATCAGTGCATGATCAGTCACGTGATCAGTGCATGATCAGTCACGTGATCAGTGCATGATCAGCCACGTGATCAGTGCATGACAGTCACGTGATCAGTGCATGATAGCCACGTGATCAGTGCATGATCAGTCACGTGATCAGCATGATCAGACACGTGATCAGTGCATGATAAGTCACGTGATCAGTGCATGATCAGCCACGTGATCAGTGCATGATCAGCCACGTGATCAGTGCATGATCAGCAACGTGATCAGTGCATGATCAGCCACGTGATCAGTGCATGATCAGCCACGTGATCAGTGCATGATCAGCCACGTGATCAGTGCATGATCAGCCACGTGATCAGTGCATGACAGTCACGTGATCAGTGTATGATCAGCTTCGTGATCAGTGCATGATCAGCCACGTGATCAGTGCATGATCAGGCACGTGATCAGTGCATGATCAGTCACGTGATCAGTGCATGACAGCCACGTGATCAGTGCATGATCAGCCACGTGATCAGTGCATGACAGTCACGTGATCAGTGCATGATCAGCTTCGTGATCAGTGCATGATCAGCCACGTGATCAGTGCATGATCAGCACGTGATCAGTGCATGATCAGTCACGTGATCAGTGCATGATCAGCCACGTGATCAGTGCATGATCAGCACGTGATCAGTGCATGATCAGTCACGTGATCAGTGCATGATCAGCCACGTGATCAGTGCATGATAGCCACGTGATCAGTGCATGATCAGTCACGTGATCAGTGCATGATCAGCCACGTGATCAGTGCATGATAGCCACGTGATCAGTGCATGATAGCCACGTGATCAGTGCATGATCAGCCACGTGATCAGTGCATGATGGCCACGTGATCAGTGCATGATCAGCACGTGATTAGTGCATGATCAGCCACGTGATCAGTGCATGATCAGCCACGTGATCAGTGCATGATCAGCCACGTGATCAGTGCATGATCAGTCACGTGATCAGTGCATGATCAGCCACGTGATCAGTGCATGATAGCCACGTGATCAGTGCATGATAGCCACGTGATCAGTGCATGATCAGTCACATCAGTGCATGATCAGCCACGTGATCAGTGCATGATCAGCCACGTGATCAGTGCATGCACAGTCACGTGATCAGTGCATGATCAGCTTCATGATCAGTGCATGATCAGCCACGTGATCAGTGCATGATCAGCCACGTGATCAGTGCATGATCAGTCACGTGATCAGTGCATGATCAGTCACGTGATCAGTGCATGATCAGTCACGTGATCAGTGTATGATCAGCCACGTGATCAGTGCATGACAGTCACGTGATCAGTGCATGATAGCCACGTGATCAGTGCATGATCAGTCACGTGATCAGCATGATTCAGACACGTGATCAGTGCATGATAAGTCACGTGATCAGTGCATGATCAGCCACGTGATCAGTGCATGATCAGCCACGTGATCAGTGCATGATCAGCAACGTGATCAGTGCATGATCAGCCACGTGATCAGTGCATGATCAGCCACGTGATCAGTGCATGATCAGCCACATGATCAGTGCATGATCAGCCACGTGATCAGTGCATGACAGTCACGTGATCAGTGTATGATCAGCTTCGTGATCAGTGCATGATCAGCCACGTGATCAGTGCATGATCAGGCACATGATCAGTGCATGATCATTCACGTGATCAGTGCATGATCAGCCACGTGATCAGTGCATGATCAGCCACGTGATCAGTGCATGATCACGTGATCAGTGCATGATCAGCTTCGTGATCAGTGCATGATCAGCCACGTGATCAGTGCATGATCAGCCACGTGATCAGTGCATGATCAGTCACGTGATCAGTGCATGATCAGCCACGTGATCAGTGCATGATCAGCCACGTGATCAGTGCATGATCAGTCACGTGATCAGTGCATGATCAGCCACGTGATCAGTGCATGATAGCCACGTGATCAGTGCATGATAGCTACGTGATCAGTGCATGATCAGCCACGTGATCAGTGCATGATCAGCCACGTGATCAGTGCATGATCAGCACGTGATCAGTGCATGATCAGCTACGTGATCAGTGCATGATCAGCCACGTGATCAGTGCATGATCAGCCACGTGATCAGTGCATGATCATCACGTGATCAGTGCATGATCAGCCACGTGATCAGTGCATGATAGCCACGTGATCAGTGCATGATAGCTATGTGATCAGTGCATGATCAGTCACGTGATCAGTGCATGATCAGCCACGTGATCAGTGCATGATCAGCCACGTGATCAGTGCATGACAGTCACGTGATCAGTGCATGATCAGCTCGTGATCAGTGCATGATCAGCCACGTGATCAGTGCATGATCAGCCACGTGATCAGTGCATGATCAGTCACGTGATCAGTGCATGATCAGTCACGTGATCAGTGCATGATCAGTCACGTGATCAGTGCATGATCAGCCACGTGATCAGTGCATGATCAGTCACGTGATCAGTGCATGATAGCCACGTGATCAGTGCATGATCAGTCACGTGATCAGCACCATTCAGCCACGTGATCAGTGCATGATCAGTCACGTGATCAGTGCATGATCAGCACGTGATCAGTGCATGATCAGCCACGTGATCAGTGCATGATCAGTCACGTGATCAGTGCATGATCAGCCACGTGATCAGTGCATGATCAGTCACGTGATCAGTGCATGATCAGCCACGTGATCAGTGCATGATCAGCCACGTGATCAGTGCATGATCAGCCACGTGATCAGTGCATGATCAGTCACGTGATCAGTGCATGATCAGCCACGTGATCAGTGCATGATCAGCCACGTGATCAGTGCATGATCAGCCACGTGATCAGTGCATGATAGCACGTGATCAGTGCATGATCAGCCACGTGATCAGTGCATGATCAGCCACGTGATCAGTGCATGATCAGCCACGTGATCAGTGCATGATCAGTCACGTGATCAGTGCATGATCAGCCACGTGATCAGTGCATGATCAGCCACGTGATCAGTGCATGATCAGCACGTGATCAGTGCATGATCAGTCACGTGATCAGTGCATGATCAGCCACGTGATCAGTGCATGATCAGCCACGTGATCAGTGCATGATCAGTCACGTGATCAGTGCATGATCAGCCACGTGATCAGTGCATGAAGCACGTGATCAGTGCATGATCAGCCACGTGATCAGTGCATGATCAGCCACGTGATCAGTGCATGATAGCCACGTGATCAGTGCATGATCAGCCACGTGATCAGTGCATGATAGCCACGTGATCAGTGCATGATCAGCCACGTGATCAGTGCATGATCAGCCACGTGATCAGTGCATGATCAGCCACGTGATCAGTGCATGATCAGCCACGTGATCAGTGCATGATCAGCCACGTGATCAGTGCATGATCAGTCACGTGATCAGTGCATGATCAGCCACGTGATCAGTGCATGATCAGTCACGTGATCAGTGCATGATCAGCCACGTGATCAGTGCATGATAGCCACGTGATCAGTGCATGATCAGCACGTGATCAGTGCATGATCAGCCACGTGATCAGTGCATGATCAGCCACGTGATCAGTGCATGATCAGCCATGTGATCAGTGCATGCACAGTCACGTGATCAGTGCATGATCAGCTTCATGATCAGTGCATGATCAGCCACGTGATCAGTGCATGATCAGCCACGTGATCAGTGCATGATCAGCCACGTGATCAGTGCATGACAGTCACGTGATCAGTGCATGATCAGCCACGTGATCAGTGCATGATCAGCCACGTGATCAGTGCATGATCAGTCACGTGATCAGTGCATGATCAGTCACGTGATCAGTGCATGATCAGTCACGTGATCAGTGCATGATCATCCACGTGATCAGTGCATGACAGTCACGTGATCAGTGCATGATAGCCACGTGATCAGTGCATGATCAGTCACGTGATCAGCATGATTCAGCCACGTGATCAGTGCATGATCAGTCACGTGATCAGTGCATGATCAGCCACGTGATCAGTGTATGATCAGCCACGTGATCAGTGCATGATCAGCACGTGATCAGTGCATGATCAGCCACGTGATCAGTGCATGATCAGCCACGTGATCAGTGCATGATCAGCCACGTGATCAGTGCATGATCAGCCACGTGATCAGTGCATGACAGTCACGTGATCAGTGTATGATCAGCTTCGTGATCAGTGCATGATCAGCCACGTGATCAGTGCATGATCAGGCACGTGATCAGTGCATGATCATTCACGTGATCAGTGCATGATCAGCCACGTGATCAGTGCATGATCAGCCACGTGATCAGTGCATGACAGTCACGTGATCAGTGTATGATCAGCCACGTGATCAGTGCATGATCAGCCACGTGATCAGTGCATGATCAGCCACGTGATCAGTGCATGATCAGTCACGTGATCAGTGCATGATCAGCCACGTGATCAGTGCATGATCAGGCACGTGATCAGTGCATGATCAGTCACGTGATCAGTGCATGATCAGCCACGTGATCAGTGCATGATAGCCACGTGATCAGTGCATGATCAGTCACGTGATCAGTGCATGATCAGCCACGTGATCAGTGCATGATAGCCACGTGATCAGTGCATGATAGCCACGTGATCAGTGCATGATCAGCCACGTGATCAGTGCATGATGGCCACGTGATCAGTGCATGATCAGCACGTGATCAGTGCATGATCAGCCACGTGATCAGTGCATGATCAGCCACGTGATCAGTGCATGATCAGCCACGTGATCAGTGCATGATCATTCACGTGATCAGTGCATGATCAGCCACGTGATCAGTGCATGATAGCCACGTGATCAGTGCATGATAGCCACGTGATCAGTGCATGATCAGTCACGTGATCAGTGCATGATCAGCCACGTGATCAGTGCATGATCAGCCACGTGATCAGTGCATGACAGTCACGTGATCAGTGCATGATCAGCACATGATCAGTGCATGATCAGCCACGTGATCAGTGCATGATCAGCCACGTGATCAGTGCATGATCAGCCACGTGATCAGTGCATGACAGTCACGTGATCAGTGCATGATCAGCTTCGTGATCAGTGCATGATCAGCCACGTGATCAGTGCATGATCAGTCACGTGATCAGTGCATGATCAGTCACGTGATCAGTGCATGATCAGTCACGTGATCAGTGCATGATCAGCCACGTGATCAGTGCATGACAGTCACGTGATCAGTGCATGATAGCCACGTGATCAGTGCATGATCAGTCACGTGATCAGCATGATCAGTCACGTGATCAGTGCATGATCAGTCACGTGATCAGTGCATGATCAGCCACGTGATCAGTGCATGATCAGCCACGTGATCAGTGCATGATCAGCAACGTGATCAGTGCATGATCAGCCACGTGATCAGTGCATGATCAGCCACGTGATCAGTGCATGATCAGCCACGTGATCAGTGCATGATCAGCCACGTGATCAGTGCATGACAGTCACGTGATCAGTGCATGATCAGCACGTGATCAGTGCATGATCAGCCACGTGATCAGTGCATGATCAGGCACATCAGTGCATGATCAGTCACGTGATCAGTGCATGACAGCCACGTGATCAGTGCATGATCAGCCACGTGATCAGTGCATGACAGTCACGTGATCAGTGTATGATCAGCTTCGTGATCAGTGCATGATCAGCCACGTGATCAGTGCATGATCAGCACGTGATCAGTGCATGATCAGTCACGTGATCAGTGCATGATCAGCCACGTGATCAGTGCATGATCAGCCACGTGATCAGTGCATGATCAGTCACGTGATCAGTGCATGATCAGCCACGTGATCAGTGCATGATCAGCCACGTGATCAGTGCATGATCAGTCACGTGATCAGTGCATGATCAGCCACGTGATCAGTGCATGATAGCCACGTGATCAGTGCATGATCAGCCACGTGATCAGTGCATGATCAGCCACGTGATCAGTGCATGATCAGCCACGTGATCAGTGCATGATCAGCCACGTGATCAGTGCATGATCAGCCACGTGATCAGTGCATGATCAGCCACGTGATCAGTGCATGATCAGCCACGTGATCAGTGCATGTCAGTCACGTGATCAGTGCATGATCAGCCACGTGATCAGTGCATGATAGCCACGTGATCAGTGCATGATAGCCACGTGATCAGTGCATGATCAGTCACGTGATCAGTGCATGATCAGCCACGTGATCAGTGCATGATCAGCCACGTGATCAGTGCATGATCAGTCACGTGATCAGTGCATGATCAGCCACGTGATCAGTGCATGATCAGCCACGTGATCAGTGCATGATCAGCCACGTGATCAGTGCATGATCAGTCACGTGATCAGTGCATGATCAGCCACGTGATCAGTGCATGATCAGCCACGTGATCAGTGCATGATCAGCCACGTGATCAGTGCATGATCAGCCACGTGATCAGTGCATGACAGTCACGTGATCAGTGCATGATCAGCACATGATCAGTGCATGATCAGCCACGTGATCAGTGCATGATCAGCCACGTGATCAGTGCATGATCAGCCACGTGATCAGTGCATGACAGTCACGTGATCAGTGCATGATCAGCCACGTGATCAGTGCATGATCAGCCACGTGATCAGTGCATGATCAGTCACGTGATCAGTGCATGATCAGTCACGTGATCAGTGCATGATCAGTCACGTGATCAGTGCATGATCATCCACGTGATCAGTGCATGACAGTCACGTGATCAGTGCATGATAGCCACGTGATCAGTGCATGATCAGTCACGTGATCAGCACCATTCAGCCACGTGATCAGTGCATGATAAGTCACGTGATCAGTGCATGATCAGCACGTGATCAGTGCATGATCAGCCACGTGATCAGTGCATGATCAGCAACGTGATCAGTGCATGATCAGCCACGTGATCAGTGCATGATCAGCCACGTGATCAGTGCATGATCAGCCACGTGATCAGTGCATGATCAGCCACGTGATCAGTGCATGACAGTCACGTGATCAGTGTATGATCAGCCGTGATCAGTGCATGATCAGCCACGTGATCAGTGCATGATCAGGCACATGATCAGTGCATGATCATTCACGTGATCAGTGCATGACAGCCAGGTGATCAGTGCATGATCAGCCACGTGATCAGTGCATGACAGTCACGTGATCAGTGTATGATCAGCTTCGTGATCAGTGCATGATCAGCCACGTGATCAGTGCATGATCAGGACGTGATCAGTGCATGATCAGTCACGTGATCAGTGCATGATCAGCCACGTGATCAGTGCATGATCAGGCACGTGATCAGTGCATGATCAGTCACGTGATCAGTGCATGATCAGCCACGTGATCAGTGCATGATAGCCACGTGATCAGTGCATGATCAGTCACGTGATCAGTGCATGATCAGCCACGTGATCAGTGCATGATAGCCACGTGATCAGTGCATGATAGCTACGTGATCAGTGCATGATCAGCCACGTGATCAGTGCATGATGGCCACGTGATCAGTGCATGATCAGCAACATGATCAGTGCATGATCAGCCACGTGATCAGTGCATGATCAGCCACGTGATCAGTGTATGATCAGCACGTGATCAGTGCATGTGCATTCACGTGATCAGTGCATGATCAGCCATGTGATCAGTGCATGATAGCCACGTGATCAGTGCATGATAGCTACGTGATCAGTGCATGATCAGTCACGTGATCAGTGCATGATCAGCCACGTGATCAGTGCATGATCAGCCATGTGATCAGTGCATGACAGTCACGTGATCAGTGCATGATCAGCTTCATGATCAGTGCATGATCAGCCACGTGATCAGTGCATGATCAGCCACGTGATCAGTGCATGATCAGCCACGTGATCAGTGCATGACAGTCACGTGATCAGTGTATGATCAGCACGTGATCAGTGCATGATCAGCCACGTGATCAGTGCATGATCAGTCACGTGATCAGTGCATGATCAGTCACGTGATCAGTGCATGATCAGTAACGTGATCAGTGCATGATCATCCACGTGATCAGTGCATGCAGTCACGTGATCAGTGCATGATAGCCAAGTGATCAGTGCATGATCAGTCACATGATCAGCACCATTCAGACACGTGATCACTGTATGATAAGTCACGTGATCAGTGCATGATCAGCACGTGATCAGTGTATGATCAGCCACGTGATCAGTGCATGATCTGCAACGTGATCAGTGCATGATCAGCCACGTGATCAGTGCATGATCAGCCACGTGATCAGTGCATGATCAGCCACGTGATCAGTGCATGATCAGCCACGTGATCAGTGCATGACAGTCACGTGATCAGTGTATGATCAGCTTGTGATCAGTGCATGATCAGCCACGTGATCAGTGCATGATCAGGCACGTGATCAGTGCATGATCATTCACGTGATCAGTGCATGACAGCCACGTGATCAGTGCATGATCAGCCACGTGATCAGTGCATGCACAGTCACGTGATCAGTGTATGATCAGCCGTGATCAGTGCATGATCAGCCACGTGATCAGTGCATGATCAGGACGTGATCAGTGCATGATCAGTCCCGTGATCAGTGCATGATCAGCCACGTGATCAGTGCATGATCAGCCACGTGATCAGTGCATGATCAGTCACGTGATCAGTGTATGATCAGCCACGTGATCAGTGCATGATAGCCACGTGATCAGTGCATGATCAGTCACGTGATCAGTGCATGATCAGCCACGTGATCAGTGCATGATAGCCACGTGATCAGTGCATGATAGCCACGTGATCAGTGCATGATCAGCCACGTGATCAGTGCATGATGGCCACGTGATCAGTGCATGATCAGCAACATGATCAGTGCATGATCAGCTACGTGATCAGTGCATGATCAGCCACGTGATCAGTGTATGATCAGCGACGTGATCAGTGCATGTGCATTCACGTGATCAGTGCATGATCAGCCATGTGATCAGTGCATGATAGCCACGTGATCAGTGCATGATAGCTATGTGATCAGTGCATGATCAGTCACGTGATCAGTGCATGATCAGCCACGTGATCAGTGCATGATCAGCCACGTGATCAGTGCATGATCAGTCACGTGATCAGTGCATGATCAGTCACGTGATCAGTGCATGATACTCATGTGATCAGTGCATGATCAGCCACGTGATCAGTGCATGATCAGTCACGTGATCAGTGCATGATCAGCCACGTGATCAGTGCATGATAGCCACGTGATCAGTGCATGATCAGGTACGTGATCAGTGCATGATCAGTCACGTGATCAGTGCATGATCAGCACGTGATCAGTGCATGATAGCCACGTGATCAGTGCATGATCAGTCACGTGATCAGTGCATGATCAGCCACGTGATCAGTGCATGACAGCAACGTGATCAGTGCATGATCAGCAACGTGATCAGTGCATGATCAGTCACGTGATCAGTGCATGATCAGCCACGTGATCAGTGCATGATCAGCCACGTGATCAGTGCATGATCAGCCACGTGATCAGTGCATGATCAGGCACGTGATCAGTGCATGATAGCCACGTGATCAGTGCATGATCAGCCACGTGATCAGTGCATGATCAGCCACGTGATCAGTGCATGATCAGTCACGTGATCAGTGTATGATCAGCTTCATGATCAGTGCATGATCAGCCACGTGATCAGTGCATGATCAGTCACGTGATCAGTGCATGATCAGGCACGTGATCAGTGCATGATCAGCCACGTGATCAGTGCATGATCAGGCACGTGATCAGTGCATGATCAGTCACGTGATCAGTGTATGATCAGCCACGTGATCAGTGCATGATAGCCACATGACAAGTGCAGGATCAGCCACGTGATCAGTGCATGATAGCCACGTGATCAGTGCATGATAGCCACGTGATCAGTGCATGATCAGCACGTGATCAGTGCATGATCAGCCACGTGATCAGTGCATGATCAGTCCACGTGATCAGTGCATGATCAGCCACGTGATCAGTGCATGATCAGTCACGTGATCAGTGTATGATCAGCCACGTGATCAGTGCATGATAGCCACGTGATCAGTGCATGATAGCTAAGTGATCAGTGCATGATCAGTCACAGGATCAGTGCATGATCAGCCACGTGATCAGTGCATGATAGCCACGTGATCAGTGCATGACAGCCACGTGATCAGTGCATGTGAAATCACGTGATCAGTGCATGACAGTCACGTGATCAGTGCATGATCAGCCACGTGATCAGTGCATGATAGCCACGTGATCAGTGCATGATAGCCACGTGATCAGTGCATGATAGTCATGTGATCAGTGCATGATAGACACGTGATCAGTGCATGATAGCCACGTGATCAGTGCATGATCAGTCACGTGATCAGTGCATGATCAGTCACGTGATCAGTGTGTGATCAGCCACGTGATCAGTGCATGATAGCCACTGATCAGTGCATGATAAGCAACGTGATCAGTGCATGATCAGCCACGTGATCAGTGCATGATCAGCCACGTGATCAGTGCATGATCAGCCACGTGATCAGTGCATGATCAGTCACGTGATCAGTGCATGATCAGCCACGTGATCAGTGCATGATCAGGCACGTGATCAGTGCATGATCAGTCACGTGATCAGTGCATGATAACCACGTGATCAGTGCATGATCAGCCACGTGATCAGTGCATGATCAGCCACGTGATCAGTGCATGACAGTCACGTGATCAGTGCATGATCAGCCACGTGATCAGTGCATGATCAGCCACGTGATCAGTGCATGAGGGCACGTGATCAGTGCATGATCAGTCACGTGATCAGTGCATGATCAGCCACGTGATCAGTGCATGATAGCCATGTGATCAGTGCATGATAGCTACGTGATCAGTGCATGATCAGCCACGTGATCAGTGCATGATAGCCACGTGATCAGTGCATGATCAGCAACGTGATCAGTGCATGATCAGCCACGTGATCAGTGCATGATCAGCCACGTGATCAGTGCATGATCAGCCACGTGATCAGTGCATGATCAGCCACGTGATCAGTGCATGATCAGTCACATGATCAGTGCATGATAGCCACGTGATCAGTGCATGATCAGCCACGTGATCAGTGCATGATCAGCCACGTGATCAGTGCATGACAGTCACGTGATCAGTGCATGATCAGCTTCGTGATCAGTGCATGATCAGCCACGTGATCAGTGCATGATCAGTCACGTGATCAGTGCATGATCAGCACGTGATCAGTGCATGATCAGCCACGTGATCAGTGCATGATCAGCCATGTGATCAGTGCATGATCAGCCACGTGATCAGTGCATGATCAGCCACGTGATCAGTGCATGATCAGTCACGTGATCAGTGCATGATCAGCCATGTGATCAGTGCATGATAGCCACGTGATCAGTGCATGATATCACGTGATCAGTGCATGATCAGTCACGTGATCAGTGCATGATCAGCCACGTGATCAGTGCATGATCAGCAACGTGATCAGTGCATGATCAGCCACGTGATCAGTGCATGATCAGCCACGTGATCAGTGCATGATCAGCCACGTGATCAGTGCATGATCAGCCACGTGATCAGTGCATGATCAGCACGTGATCAGTGCATGATCAGCCACGTGATCAGTGCATGATCAGCCACGTGATCAGTGCATGATCAGCCACGTGATCAGTGCATGATCAGCCACGTGATCAGTGCATGACAGTCACGTGATCAGTGTATGATCAGCTTCGTGATCAGTGCATGATCAGCCACGTGATCAGTGTATGATCAGCCACGTGATCAGTGCATGATAGCCACGTGATCAGTGCATGACAGTCCACGTGATCAGTGCATGATCAGCCGTGATCAGTGCATGATCAGACACGTGATCAGTGCATGATCAGCCCGTGATCAGTGCATGATCATTCACGTGATCAGTGCATGACATACACGTGATCAGTGCATGATCAGGCACATGATCAGTGCATGATCAGTCACGTGATCAGTGCATGATCAGCCACGTGATCAGTGCATGATCAATTACATGATCAGTGCATGATCAGCCACGTGATCAGTGCATGATCAGCCACGTGATCAGTGCATGATCAGCAACGTGATCAGTGCATGACAGTCACGTGATCAGTGCATGATCAGCTTCGTGATCAGTGCATGATCAGTCACGTGATCAGTGCATGATCAGCCACGTGATCAGTGCATGATCAGCCACATGATCAGTGCATGATCAGTCACGTGATCAGTGTATGATCATCCACATGATCAGTGCATGATCAGTCACGTGATCAGTGCATGATAGCCACGTGATCAGTGCATGATCAGTCACGTGATCAGTGCATGATCAGTCACGTGATCAGTGCATGATCATCCCATGATCAGTGCATGATCAGTCACGTGATCAGTGCATGATAGCCATGTGATCAGTGCATGATCAGTCACGTGATCAGTGCATGATCAGCCACGTGATCAGTGCATGATCAGCCACGTGATCATTGATGCATGCCCAGTCACGTGATCAGTGTATGATAGCCACATGATCAGTGCATGATAGCCACTGATCAGTGCATGATCAGTCACGTGATCAGTGCATGATCATCCACGTGATCAGTGCATGATCAGTCACGTGATCAGTGCATGATCAGCCACGTGATCAGTGCATGATAGCCACGTGATCAGTGCATGATAGCCACGTGATCAGTGCATGATCAGCAACGTGATCAGTGCATGATCAGCCACGTGATCAGTGCATGATCAGCCACGTGATCAGTGTATGATCAGCCACGTGATCAGTGCATGATCAGTCACGTGATCAGTGTATGATCAGCCACGTGATCAGTGCATGATCAGGCACGTGATCAGTGCATGATCAGTCACGTGATCAGTGCATGATAGCCACGTGATCAGTGCATGATCAGCCACGTGATCAGTGCATGATCAGTCATGTGATCAGTGCATGCACAGTCACGTGATCAGTGTATGATCAGCCACGTGATCAGTGCATGATCAGCCACGTGATCAGTGCATGATCAGGCACGTGATCAGTGCATGATCATTCATGTGATCAGTGCATGATCAGCCACGTGATCAGTGCATGATCAGCCACGTGATCAGTGCATGATCAGTCACGTGATCAGTGCATGATCAGCCACGTGATCAGTGCATGATCAGCCACGTGATCAGTGCATGATCAGTCACGTGATCAGTGCATGATCAGCCACGTGATCAGTGCATGATCAGCCACGTGATCAGTGCATGATCAGCCACGTGATCAGTGCATGATCAGCCACGTGATCAGTGCATGATCGCCACGTGATCAGTGCATGATCAGCCACGTGATCAGTGCATGATCAGCCACGTGATCAGTGCATGACAGTCACGTGATCAGTGCATGATCAGCTTCGTGATCAGTGCATGATCAGTCACGTGATCAGTGCATGATCAGCCACGTGATCAGTGCATGATAGCCACGTGATCAGTGCATGATCAGGTACATGATCAGTGCATGATCAGTCACGTGATCAGTGCATGATAGCCACGTGATCAGTGCATGATCAGCCACGTGATCAGTGCATGACAGTCACGTGATCAGTGCATGATCAGCACGTGATCAGTGCATGATCAGCCACGTGATCAGTGCATGATCAGCAGTGATCAGTGCATGATCAGTCACGTGATCAGTGCATGATAGCCACGTGATCAGTGCATGATCAGCCACGTGATCAGTGCATGATCAGCCACGTGATCAGTGCATGATAGCCACGTGATCAGTGCATGATCAGTCACGTGATCAGTGCATGATCAGTCACGTGATCAGTGCATGATATCCACGTGATCAGTGCATGATCAGTCATGTGATCAGTGCATGATAGCTTCATGATCAGTGCATGATCAGCCACGTGATCAGTGCATGATAGCCACGTGATCAGTGCATGATCAGTCACGTGATCAGTGCATGATCAGCCACGTGATCAGTGCATGATCAGCCACGTGATCAGTGCATGATCAGCCACGTGATCAGTGCATGATAGCAACGTGATCAGTGCATGATCAGCCACGTGATCAGTGCATGATCAGCCACGTGATCAGTGCATGATCAGCCACGTGATCAGTGCATGACAGTCACGTGATCAGTGTATGATCACCACGTGATCAGTGCATGATCAGCCACGTGATCAGTGCATGATCAGCCACGTGATCAGTGCATGATCAGTCACGTGATCAGTGCATGATCAGCCACGTGATCAGTGCATGATCAGCCACGTGATCAGTGCATGATCAGTCACGTGATCAGTGCATGATCAGCCACGTGATCAGTGCATGATGGCACGTGATCAGTGCATGATCAGCCACGTGATCAGTGCATGATAGCCACGTGATCAGTGCATGATAGCCACGTGATCAGTGCATGATCAGCCACGTGATCAGTGCATGATAGCCACGTGATCAGTGCATGATCAGCCACGTGATCAGTGCATGATCAGCACGTGATCAGTGCATGATCAGCCACGTGATCAGTGCATGATCAGCCACGTGATCAGTGCATGATCAGCCACGTGATCAGTGCATGATCAGTCACGTGATCAGTGCATGATCAGCCACGTGATCAGTGCATGATCAGTCACGTGATCAGTGCATGATCAGCCACGTGATCAGTGCATGATCAGTCACGTGATCAGTGCATGATCAGTCACGTGATCAGTGCATGATCAGTCACGTGATCAGTGCATGATCAGCCACGTGATCAGTGCATGACAGCCACGTGATCAGTGCATGATCAGCCACGTGATCAGTGCATGATCAGTCACGTGATCAGCATGATCAGCCACGTGATCAGTGCATGATCAGTCACGTGATCAGTGCATGATCAGCCACGTGATCAGTGCATGATCAGCCACGTGATCAGTGCATGATCAGCAACGTGATCAGTGCATGATCAGCCACGTGATCAGTGCATGATCAGCCACGTGATCAGTGCATGATCAGCCACGTGATCAGTGCATGATCAGCCACGTGATCAGTGCATGACAGTCACGTGATCAGTGTATGATCAGCTTCATGATCAGTGCATGATCAGCCACGTGATCAGTGCATGATCAGCCACGTGATCAGTGCATGATCAGCCACGTGATCAGTGCATGACAGTCACGTGATCAGTGTATGATCAGCCACGTGATCAGTGCATGATCAGCCACGTGATCAGTGCATGATCAGTCACGTGATCAGTGCATGATCAGTCACGTGATCAGTGCATGATCAGTCACGTGATCAGTGCATGATCAGCCACGTGATCAGTGCATGACAGTCACGTGATCAGTGCATGATAGCCACGTGATCAGTGCATGATCAGTCACATGATCAGCACCATTCAGACACGTGATCAGTGCATGATAAGTCACGTGATCAGTGCATGATCAGCCACGTGATCAGTGCATGATCAGCCACGTGATCAGTGCATGATCAGCAACGTGATCAGTGCATGATCAGCCACGTGATCAGTGCATGATCAGCCACGTGATCAGTGCATGATCAGCCACGTGATCAGTGCATGATCAGCCACGTGATCAGTGCATGACAGTCACGTGATCAGTGTATGATCAGCTTCGTGATCAGTGCATGATCAGCCACGTGATCAGTGCATGATCAGGCACGTGATCAGTGCATGATCAGTCACGTGATCAGTGTATGACAGCCAGGTGATCAGTGCATGATCAGCCACGTGATCAGTGCATGACAGTCACGTGATCAGTGTATGATCAGCTTCGTGATCAGTGCATGATCAGCCACGTGATCAGTGCATGATCAGGACGTGATCAGTGCATGATCAGTCACGTGATCAGTGCATGATCAGCCACGTGATCAGTGCATGATCAGGCACGTGATCAGTGCATGATCAGTCACGTGATCAGTGCATGATCAGCCACGTGATCAGTGCATGATAGCCACGTGATCAGTGCATGATCAGTCACGTGATCAGTGCATGATCAGCCACGTGATCAGTGCATGATAGCCACGTGATCAGTGCATGATAGCTACGTGATCAGTGCATGATCAGCCACGTGATCAGTGCATGATGGCCACGTGATCAGTGCATGATCAGCAACGTGATCAGTGCATGATCAGCCACGTGATCAGTGCATGATCAGCCACGTGATCAGTGCATGATCAGCCACGTGATCAGTGCATGATGCATTCACGTGATCAGTGTATGATCAGCCACGTGATCAGTGCATGATAGCCACGTGATCAGTGCATGATAGCTACGTGATCAGTGCATGATCAGTCACGTGATCAGTGCATGATCAGCCACGTGATCAGTGCATGATCAGCCACGTGATCAGTGCATGACAGTCACGTGATCAGTGCATGATCAGCTTCATGATCAGTGCATGATCAGCCACGTGATCAGTGCATGATCAGCCACGTGATCAGTGCATGATCAGCCACGTGATCAGTGCATGACAGTCACGTGATCAGTGTATGATCAGCCACGTGATCAGTGCATGATCAGCCACGTGATCAGTGCATGATCAGTCACGTGATCAGTGCATGATCAGTCACGTGATCAGTGCATGATCAGTCACGTGATCAGTGCATGATCAGCCACGTGATCAGTGCATGACAGTCACGTGATCAGTGCATGATAGCCACGTGATCAGTGCATGATCAGTCACATGATCAGCATGATTCAGACACGTGATCAGTGTATGATAAGTCACGTGATCAGTGCATGATCAGCCACGTGATCAGTGCATGATCAGCCACGTGATCAGTGCATGATCAGCAACGTGATCAGTGCATGATCAGCCACGTGATCAGTGCATGATCAGCCACGTGATCAGTGCATGATCAGCCACGTGATCAGTGCATGATCAGCCACGTGATCAGTGCATGACAGTCACGTGATCAGTGTATGATCAGCTTCGTGATCAGTGCATGATCAGCCACGTGATCAGTGCATGATCAGGCACGTGATCAGTGCATGATCAGTCACGTGATCAGTGCATGACAGCCACGTGATCAGTGCATGATCAGCCACGTGATCAGTGCATGACAGTCACGTGATCAGTGTATGATCAGCCACGTGATCAGTGCATGATCAGCCACGTGATCAGTGCATGATCAGGACGTGATCAGTGCATGATCAGTCACGTGATCAGTGCATGATCAGCCACGTGATCAGTGCATGATCAGGCACGTGATCAGTGCATGATCAGTCACGTGATCAGTGCATGATCAGCCACGTGATCAGTGCATGATAGCCACGTGATCAGTGCATGATCAGTCACGTGATCAGTGCATGATCAGCCACGTGATCAGTGCATGATAGCCACGTGATCAGTGCATGATAGCTACGTGATCAGTGCATGATCAGCCACGTGATCAGTGCATGATGGCCACGTGATCAGTGCATGATCAGCAACGTGATCAGTGCATGATCAGCCACGTGATCAGTGCATGATCAGCCACGTGATCAGTGCATGATCAGCGACGTGATCAGTGCATGTGCATTCACGTGAGCAGTGTGATCAGCCACGTGATCAGTGCATGATAGCCACGTGATCAGTGCATGATAGCTACGTGATCAGTGCATGATCAGTCACGTGATCAGTGCATGATCAGCCACGTGATCAGTGCATGATCAGCCACGTGATCAGTGCATGACAGTCACGTGATCAGTGTATGATCAGCTTCATGATCAGTGCATGATCAGCCACGTGATCAGTGCATGATCAGCCACGTGATCAGTGCATGATCAGTCACGTGATCAGTGCATGATCAGTCACGTGATCAGTGCATGATCAGTCACGTGATCAGTGCATGATCATCCACGTGATCAGTGCATGACAGTCACGTGATCAGTGCATGATAGCCACGTGATCAGTGCATGATCAGTCACATGATCAGCACCATTCAGACACGTGATCAGTGCATGATAAGTCACGTGATCAGTGCATGATCAGCCACGTGATCAGTGCATGATCAGCCACGTGATCAGTGCATGATCTGCAACGTGATCAGTGCATGATCAGCCACGTGATCAGTGCATGATCAGCCACGTGATCAGTGCATGATCAGCCACATGATCAGTGCATGATCAGCCACGTGATCAGTGCATGACAGTCACGTGATCAGTGCATGATCAGCTTCGTGATCAGTGCATGATCAGCCACGTGATCAGTGCATGATCAGGCACATGATCAGTGCATGATCATTCACGTGATCAGTGCATGACAGCCACGTGATCAGTGCATGATCAGCCACGTGATCAGTGCATGACAGTCACGTGATCAGTGTATGATCAGCCGTGATCAGTGCATGATCAGCCACGTGATCAGTGCATGATCAGGACGTGATCAGTGCATGATCAGTCACGTGATCAGTGCATGATCAGCCACGTGATCAGTGCATGATCAGGCACGTGATCAGTGCATGATCAGTCACGTGATCAGTGCATGATCAGCCACGTGATCAGTGCATGATAGCCACGTGATCAGTGCATGATCAGTCACGTGATCAGTGCATGATCAGCCACGTGATCAGTGCATGATAGCCATGTGATCAGTGCATGATAGCTACGTGATCAGTGCATGATCAGCCACGTGATCAGTGCATGATGGCCACGTGATCAGTGCATGATCAGCAACATGATCAGTGCATGATCAGCCACGTGATCAGTGCATGATCAGCCACGTGATCAGTGTATGATCAGCCACGTGATCAGTGCATGTGCATTCACGTGATCAGTGCATGATCAGCCACGTGATCAGTGCATGATAGCCACGTGATCAGTGCATGATAGCCACGTGATCAGTGCATGATCAGTCACGTGATCAGTGCATGATCAGCCACGTGATCAGTGCATGATCAGCCACGTGATCAGTGCATGACAGTCACGTGATCAGTGTATGATCAGCTTCATGATCAGTGCATGATCAGCCACGTGATCAGTGCATGATCAGCCACGTGATCAGTGCATGATCAGCCACGTGATCAGTGCATGACAGTCACGTGATCAGTGTATGATCAGCCACGTGATCAGTGCATGATCAGCCACGTGATCAGTGCATGATCAGTCACGTGATCAGTGCATGATCAGTCACGTGATCAGTGCATGATCAGTCACGTGATCAGTGCATGATCAGCCACGTGATCAGTGCATGACAGTCACGTGATCAGTGCATGATAGCCACGTGATCAGTGCATGATCAGTCACGTGATCAGCACCATTCAGACACGTGATCAGTGCATGATAAGTCACGTGATCAGTGCATGATCAGCCACGTGATCAGTGCATGATCAGCCACGTGATCAGTGCATGATCAGCACGTGATCAGTGCATGATCAGCCACGTGATCAGTGCATGATTAACCACGTGATCAGTGCATGATCAGCCACGTGATCAGTGCATGATCAGCCACGTGATCAGTGCATGACAGTCACGTGATCAGTGTATGATCAGCTTCGTGATCAGTGCATGATCAGCCACGTGATCAGTGCATGATCAGGCACGTGATCAGTGCATGATCATTCACGTGATCAGTGTATGACAGCCACGTGATCAGTGCATGATCAGCCACGTGATCAGTGCATGACAGTCACGTGATCAGTGTATGATCAGCTTCGTGATCAGTGCATGATCAGCCACGTGATCAGTGCATGATCAGGACGTGATCAGTGCATGATCAGTCACGTGATCAGTGCATGATCAGCCACGTGATCAGTGCATGATCAGCCACGTGATCAGTGCATGATCAGTCACGTGATCAGTGCATGATCAGCCACGTGATCAGTGCATGATAGCCACGTGATCAGTGCATGATCAGTCACGTGATCAGTGCATGATCAGCCACGTGATCAGTGCATGATAGCCACGTGATCAGTGCATGATAGCTACGTGATCAGTGCATGATCAGCCACGTGATCAGTGCATGATGGCCACGTGATCAGTGCATGATCAGCACGTGATCAGTGCATGATCAGCCACGTGATCAGTGCATGATCAGCCACGTGATCAGTGCATGATCAGCACGTGATCAGTGCATGTGCATTCACGTGATCAGTGCATGATCAGCCACGTGATCAGTGCATGATAGCCACGTGATCAGTGCATGATAGCTACGTGATCAGTGCATGATCAGTCACGTGATCAGTGCATGATCAGCCACGTGATCAGTGCATGATCAGCCACGTGATCAGTGCATGACAGTCACGTGATCAGTGTATGATCAGCCACGTGATCAGTGCATGATCAGCCACGTGATCAGTGCATGATCAGCCACGTGATCAGTGCATGATCAGCCACGTGATCAGTGCATGACAGTCACGTGATCAGTGCATGATCAGCCACGTGATCAGTGCATGATCAGCCACGTGATCAGTGCATGATCAGCACGTGATCAGTGCATGATCAGCCACGTGATCAGTGCATGATCAGCCACGTGATCAGTGCATGATCAGCCACGTGATCAGTGCATGATCAGCCACGTGATCAGTGCATGATCAGCCACGTGATCAGTGCATGATCAGCCACGTGATCAGTGCATGATCAGCCACGTGATCAGTGCATGATCAGCCACGTGATCAGTGCATGACAGTCACGTGATCAGTGCATGATCAGCCACGTGATCAGTGCATGATCAGTCACGTGATCAGTGCATGATCAGCCACGTGATCAGTGCATGATAGCCACGTGATCAGTGCATGACAGTCACGTGATCAGTGTATGATCAGCTTCGTGATCAGTGCATGATCAGACACGTGATCAGTGCATGATCAGCCCGTGATCAGTGCATGATCATTCATGTGATCAGTGCATGACATACACGTGATCAGTGCATGATCAGGCACGTGATCAGTGCATGATCAGTCACGTGATCAGTGCATGATCAGCCATGTGATCAGTGCATGATCAGCAACATGATCAGTGCATGATCAGCCACGTGATCAGTGCATGATCAGCCACGTGATCAGTGCATGATCAGCAACGTGATCAGTGCATGACAGTCACGTGATCAGTGCATGATCAGCTTCGTGATCAGTGCATGATCAGTCACGTGATCAGTGCATGATCAGCCACGTGATCAGTGCATGATCAGCCACGTGATCAGTGCATGATCAGTCACGTGATCAGTGCATGATCATCCACGTGATCAGTGCATGTGCAGTCCCGTGATCAGTGCATGATAGCCACGTGATCAGTGCATGATCAGTCACGTGATCAGTGCATGATCAGTCACGTGATCAGTGCATGATCATCCACATGATCAGTGCATGATCAGTCACGTGATCAGTGCATGATAGCCATGTGATCAGTGCATGATCAGTCACGTGATCAGTGCATGATCAGCCACGTGATCAGTGCATGATCAGCCACGTGATCATTGATTGCATGATCAGTCACGTGATCAGTGCATGATAGCCACGTGATCAGTGCATGATAGCCACTGATCAGTGCATGATCAGTCACGTGATCAGTGCATGATCATCCACGTGATCAGTGCATGATCAGTCACGTGATCAGTGCATGATCAGGCACGTGATCAGTGCATGATAGCCACGTGATCAGTGCATGATAGCCACGTGATCAGTGCATGATCAGCAACGTGATCAGTGCATGATCAGCCACGTGATCAGTGCATGATCAGCCACGTGATCAGTGCATGATCAGCCACGTGATCAGTGCATGATGCAGTCACGTGATCAGTGTATGATCAGCCACGTGATCAGTGCATGATCAGGCACGTGATCAGTGCATGATCAGTCACGTGATCAGTGTATGATAGCCACGTGATCAGTGCATGATCAGCCACGTGATCAGTGCATGATCAGTCATGTGATCAGTGCATGACAATCACGTGATCAGTGTATGATCAGCTTCGTGATCAGTGCATGATCAGCCACGTGATCAGTGCATGATCAGGCACGTGATCAGTGCATGATCATTCATGTGATCAGTGCATGATCAGCCACGTGATCAGTGCATGATCAGCCACGTGATCAGTGCATGATCAGTCACATGATCAGTGCATGATCAGCCACGTGATCAGTGCATGATCAGCCACGTGATCAGTGCATGATCAGTCACGTGATCAGTGCATGATCAGCCACGTGATCAGTGCATGATCAGCACGTGATCAGTGCATGATCAGCCACGTGATCAGTGCATGATCAGCCACGTGATCAGTGCATGATCAGCCACGTGATCAGTGCATGATCAGCCACGTGATCAGTGCATGATCAGCCACGTGATCAGTGCATGACATTCACGTGATCAGTGCATGATCAGCTTCGTGATCATGCATGATCAGTCACGTGATCAGTGCATGATCAGCCAGTGATCAGTGCATGATAGCCACGTGATCAGTGCATGATCAGGTACATGATCAGTGCATGATCAGTCACGTGATCAGTGCATGATAGCCACGTGATCAGTGCATGATCAGCCACGTGATCAGTGCATGACAGTCACGTGATCAGTGTATGATCAGCCGTGATCAGTGCATGATCAGCCACGTGATCAGTGCATGATCAGCAGTGATCAGTGCATGATCAGTCACGTGATCAGTGCATGATAGCCACGTGACAGTGCATGATCAGCCACGTGATCAGTGCATGATCAGCCACGTGATCAGTGCATGATAGCCACGTGATCAGTGCATGATCAGTCACGTGATCAGTGCATGATCAGTCACGTGATCAGTGTATGATATCCACGTGATCAGTGCATGATCAGTCACGTGATCAGTGCATGATAGCTTCATGATCAGTGCATGATCAGCCACGTGATCAGTGCATGATTGCCACGTGATCAGTGCATGATCAGTTACGTGATCAGTGCATGATCAGCCACGTGATCAGTGCATGATCAGCCACGTGATCAGTGCATGATCAGCCACGTGATCAGTGCATGATAGCAACGTGATCAGTGCATGATCAGCCACGTGATCAGTGCATGATCAGATACGTGATCAGTGCATGATCAGCCACGTGATCAGTGCATGACAGTCCCGTGATCAGTGCATGATCAGCTTCGTGATCAGTGCATGATCAGCCACGTGATCAGTGCATGATCAGCCACGTGATCAGTGCATGATCAGTCACGTGATCAGTGCATGATCAGCCACGTGATCAGTGCATGATCAGGCACGTGATCAGTGCATGATCAGTTACGTGATCAGTGCATGATCAGCCACGTGATCAGTGCATGAGGGCACGTGATCAGTGCATGATCAGCCACGTGATCAGTGCATGATAGCCACGTGATCAGTGCATGATAGCTACGTGATCAGTGCATGATCAGCCACGTGATCAGTGCATGATAGCCACGTGATCAGTGCATGATCAGCAACGTGATCAGTGCATGATCAGCAACGTGATCAGTGCATGATCAGCCACGTGATCAGTGCATGATCAGCCACGTGATCAGTGCATGATCAGGCACGTGATCAGTGCATGATCAGTCACGTGATCAGTGTATGATAGCCACGTGATCAGTGCATGATCAGTCACGTGATCAGTGCATGATCAGCCACGTGATCAGTGCATGATAGCCACGTGATCAGTGCATGATCAGCAACGTGATCAGTGCATGATCAGCCACGTGATCAGTGCATGATCAGCCACGTGATCAGTGCATGATCAGCCATGTGATCAGTGCATGACAGTCACGTGATCAGTGTATGATCAGCTTCATGATCAGTGCATGATCAGCCACGTGATCAGTGCATGATCAGCCACGTGATCAGTGCATGATCAGCCACGTGATCAGTGCATGACAGTCACGTGATCAGTGTATGATCAGCTTCGTGATCAGTGCATGATCAGCCACGTGATCAGTGCATGATCAGTCACGTGATCAGTGCATGATCAGTCACGTGATCAGTGCATGATCAGTCACGTGATCAGTGTATGATCATCCACATGATCAGTGCATGACAGTCACGTGATCAGTGCATGATAGCCACGTGATCAGTGCATGATCAGTCACATGATCAGTGCTATTCAGACACGTGATCACTGCATGATAAGTCACGTGATCAGTGCATGATCAGCACGTGATCAGTGCATGATCAGCCACGTGATCAGTGCATGATCAGCAACGTGATCAGTGCATGATCAGCCACGTGATCAGTGCATGATCAACCACGTGATCAGTGCATGATCAGCCACGTGATCAGTGCATGATCAGCCACGTGATCAGTGCATGACAGTCACGTGATCAGTGTATGATCGGCTTCGTGATCAGTGCATGATCAGCCACGTGATCAGTGCATGATCAGGCACATGAAGGGTCCATGATCATTCACGTGATCAGTGTATGACAGCCACGTGATCAGTGCATGATCAGCCACGTGATCAGTGCATGACAGTCACGTGATCAGTGTATGATCAGCTTCGTGATCAGTGCATGATCAGCCACGTGATCAGTGCATGATCAGGACGTGATCAGTGCATGATCAGTCACGTGATCAGTGCATGATCAGCCACGTGATCAGTGCATGATCAGGCACGTGATCAGTGCATGATCAGTCACGTGATCAGTGCATGATCAGCCACGTGATCAGTGCATGATAGCCACGTGATCAGTGCATGATCAGTCACGTGATCAGTGCATGATCAGCCACGTGATCAGTGCATGATAGCCATGTGATCAGTGCATGATAGCTACGTGATCAGTGCATGATCAGCCACGTGATCAGTGCATGATGGCCACGTGATCAGTGCATGATCAGCAACGTGATCAGTGCATGATCAGCTACGTGATCAGTGCATGATCAGCCACGTGATCAGTGTATGATCAGCGACGTGATCAGTGCATGTCATTCACGTGATCAGTGCATGATCAGCCACGTGATCAGTGCATGATAGCCACGTGATCAGTGCATGATAGCTACGTGATCAGTGCATGATCAGTCACGTGATCAGTGCATGATCAGCCACGTGATCAGTGCATGATCAGCCACGTGATCAGTGCATGACAGTCACGTGATCAGTGTATGATCAGCTTCATGATCAGTGCATGATCAGCCACGTGATCAGTGCATGATCAGCCACGTGATCAGTGCATGATCAGTCACGTGATCAGTGCATGATCAGTCACGTGATCAGTGCATGATCAGTCACGTGATCAGTGTATGATCATCCACATGATCAGTGCATGACAGTCACGTGATCAGTGCATGATAGCCACGTGATCAGTGCTTGATTAGTCACATGATCAGCACCATTCAGACACGTGATCAGTGCATGATAAGTCACGTGATCAGTGCATGATCAGCCACGTGATCAGTGCATGATCAGCCACGTGATCAGTGCATGATCTGCAACGTGATCAGTGCATGATCAGCCACGTGATCAGTGCATGATCAACCACGTGATCAGTGCATGATCAGCCACGTGATCAGTGCATGATCAGCCACGTGATCAGTGCATGACAGTCACGTGATCAGTGTATGATCAGCTTCGTGATCAGTGCATGATCAGCCACGTGATCAGTGCATGATCAGGCACGTGATCAGTGCATGATCATTCACGTGATCAGTGTATGACAGCCACGTGATCAGTGCATGATCAGCCACGTGATCAGTGCATGACAGTCACGTGATCAGTGTATGATCAGCTTCGTGATCAGTGCATGATCAGCCACGTGATCAGTGCATGATCAGGACGTGATCAGTGCATGATCAGTCACGTGATCAGTGCATGATCAGCCACGTGATCAGTGCATGATCAGGCACGTGATCAGTGCATGATCAGTCACGTGATCAGTGCATGATCAGCCACGTGATCAGTGCATGATAGCCACGTGATCAGTGCATGATCAGTCACGTGATCAGTGCATGATCAGCCACGTGATCAGTGCATGATAGCCACGTGATCAGTGCATGATAGCTACGTGATCAGTGCATGATCAGCCACGTGATCAGTGCATGATGGCCACGTGATCAGTGCATGATCAGCAACGTGATCAGTGCATGATCAGCTACGTGATCAGTGCATGATCAGCCACGTGATCAGTGCATGATCAGCCACGTGATCAGTGCATGTGCATTCACGTGATCAGTGTGTGATCAGCCATGTGATCAGTGCATGATAGCCACGTGATCAGTGCATGATAGCTACGTGATCAGTGCATGATCAGTCACGTGATCAGTGCATGATCAGCCACGTGATCAGTGCATGATCAGCCATGTGATCAGTGCATGACAGTCACGTGATCAGTGTATGATCAGCTTCATGATCAGTGCATGATCAGCCACGTGATCAGTGCATGATCAGCCACGTGATCAGTGCATGATCAGCCACGTGATCAGTGCATGACAGTCACGTGATCAGTGCATGATCAGCCACGTGATCAGTGCATGATCAGCCACGTGATCAGTGCATGATCAGTCACGTGATCAGTGCATGATCAGTCACGTGATCAGTGCATGATCAGTCACGTGATCAGTGCATGATCATCCACGTGATCAGTGCATGACAGTCACGTGATCAGTGCATGATAGCCAAGTGATCAGTGCTTGATTAGTCACATGATCAGCACCATTCAGACACGTGATCAGTGCATGATAAGTCACGTGATCAGTGCATGATCAGCCACGTGATCAGTGCATGATCAGCCACGTGATCAGTGCATGATCAGCAACGTGATCAGTGCATGATCAGCCACGTGATCAGTGCATGATCAGCCACGTGATCAGTGCATGATCAGCCACGTGATCAGTGCATGATCAGCCACGTGATCAGTGCATGACAGTCACGTGATCAGTGTATGATCGGCTTCGTGATCAGTGCATGATCAGCCACGTGATCAGTGCATGATCAGGCACGTGATCAGTGCATGATCAGTCACGTGATCAGTGCATGACAGCCACGTGATCAGTGCATGATCAGCCACGTGATCAGTGCATGACAGTCACGTGATCAGTGCATGATCAGCTTCGTGATCAGTGCATGATCAGCCACGTGATCAGTGCATGATCAGGACGTGATCAGTGCATGATCAGTCACGTGATCAGTGCATGATCAGCCACGTGATCAGTGCATGATCAGGCACGTGATCAGTGCATGATCAGTCACGTGATCAGTGCATGATCAGCCACGTGATCAGTGCATGATAGCCACGTGATCAGTGCATGATCAGTCACGTGATCAGTGCATGATCAGCCACGTGATCAGTGCATGATAGCCACGTGATCAGTGCATGATAGCTACGTGATCAGTGCATGATCAGCCACGTGATCAGTGCATGATGGCCACGTGATCAGTGCATGATCAGCAACATGATCAGTGCATGATCAGCCACGTGATCAGTGCATGATCAGCCACGTGATCAGTGCATGATCAGCCACGTGATCAGTGCATGTCATTCACGTGATCAGTGCATGATCAGCCACGTGATCAGTGCATGATAGCCACGTGATCAGTGCATGATAGCTACGTGATCAGTGCATGATCAGTCACGTGATCAGTGCATGATCAGCCACGTGATCAGTGCATGATCAGCCACGTGATCAGTGCATGACAGTCACGTGATCAGTGCATGATCAGCCACGTGATCAGTGCATGATCAGCCACGTGATCAGTGCATGATCAGCCACGTGATCAGTGCATGATCAGCCACGTGATCAGTGCATGACAGTCACGTGATCAGTGTATGATCAGCCACGTGATCAGTGCATGATCAGCCACGTGATCAGTGCATGATAAGCAACGTGATCAGTGCATGATCAGCCACGTGATCAGTGCATGATCAGCCACGTGATCAGTGCATGATCAGCCACGTGATCAGTGCATGATCACCACGTGATCAGTGCATGATCAGCAACGTGATCAGTGCATGATCAGCCACGTGATCAGTGCATGATTAGCCACGTGATCAGTGCATGATCAGCCACGTGATCAGTGCATGATCAGCCACGTGATCAGTGCATGACAGTCACGTGATCAGTGCATGATCAGCCACGTGATCAGTGCATGATCAGTCACGTGATCAGTGCATGATCAGCCACGTGATCAGTGCATGATAGCCACGTGATCAGTGCATGACAGTCCCGTGATCAGTGTATGATCAGCTTCGTGATCAGTGCATGATCAGACACGTGATCAGTGCATGATCAGCCCGTGATCAGTGCATGATCATTCACGTGATCAGTGCATGACATACACGTGATCAGTGCATGATCAGGCACATGATCAGTGCATGATCAGTCACGTGATCAGTGCATGATCAGCCATGTGATCAGTGCATGATCAGCAACATGATCAGTGCATGATCAGCCACGTGATCAGTGCATGATCAGCCACGTGATCAGTGCATGATCAGCAAGGTGATCAGTGCATGACAGTCACGTGATCAGTGCATGATCAGCTTCGTGATCAGTGCATGATCAGTCACGTGATCAGTGCATGATCAGCCACGTGATCAGTGCATGATCAGCCACGTGATCAGTGCATGATCAGTCACGTGATCAGTGCATGATCATCCACGTGATCAGTGCATGTGCAGTCCCGTGATCAGTGCATGATAGCCACGTGATCAGTGCATGATCAGTCACGTGATCAGTGCATGATCAGTCACGTGATCAGTGCATGATCATCCACGTGATCAGTGCATGATCAGTCACGTGATCAGTGCATGATAGCCACGTGATCAGTGCATGATCAGTCACGTGATCAGTGCATGATCAGCCACGTGATCAGTGCATGATCAGCCACGTGATCATTGATTGCATGCCCAGTCACGTGATCAGTGTATGATAGCCACGTGATCAGTGCATGATAGCCACTGATCAGTGCATGATCAGTCACGTGATCAGTGCATGATCATCCACGTGATCAGTGCATGATCAGTCACGTGATCAGTGCATGATCAGCCACGTGATCAGTGCATGATAGCCACGTGATCAGTGCATGATAGCCACGTGATCAGTGCATGATCAGCAACGTGATCAGTGCATGATCAGCCACGTGATCAGTGCATGATCAGCCACGTGATCAGTGCATGATCAGCCACGTGATCAGTGCATATGCAGTCACGTGATCAGTGTATGATCAGCCACGTGATCAGTGCATGATCAGGCACGTGATCAGTGCATGATCAGTCACGTGATCAGTGCATGATAGCCTGGTGATCAGTGCATGATCAGCCACGTGATCAGTGCATGATCAGTCATGTGATCAGTGCATGACAATCACGTGATCAGTGTATGATCAGCTTCGTGATCAGTGCATGATCAGCCACGTGATCAGTGCATGATCAGGCACGTGATCAGTGCATGATCATTCACGTGATCAGTGCATGATCAGGCACGTGATCAGTGCATGATCAGCCACGTGATCAGTGCATGATCAGTCACGTGATCAGTGCATGATCAGCCACGTGATCAGTGCATGATCAGCCACGTGATCAGTGCATGATCAGTCACGTGATCAGTGCATGATCAGCCACGTGATCAGTGCATGATCAGACACGTGATCAGTGCATGATCAGCCACGTGATCAGTGCATGATCAGCCACGTGATCAGTGCATGATAAACGTGATCAGTGCATGATCAGCCACGTGATCAGTGCATGATCAGCCACGTGATCAGTGCATGACAGTCACGTGATCAGTGCATGATCAGCTTCGTGATCATGCATGATCAGTTACGTGATCAGTGTATGATCAGCCAGTGATCAGTGCATGATAGCCACGTGATCAGTGCATGATCAGGTACATGATCAGTGCATGATCAGTCACGTGATCAGTGCATGATAGCCACGTGATCAGTGCATGATCAGCCACGTGATCAGTGCATGACAGTCACGTGATCAGTGTATGATCAGCCGTGATCAGTGCATGATCAGCCACGTGATCAGTGCATGATCAGCAGTGATCAGTGCATGATCAGTCACGTGATCAGTGCATGATAGCCACGTGATCAGTGCATGATCAGCCACGTGATCAGTGCATGATCAGCCACGTGATCAGTGCATGATAGCCACGTGATCAGTGCATGATCAGTCACGTGATCAGTGCATGATCAGTCACGTGATCAGTGCATGATATCCACGTGATCAGTGCATGATCAGTCATGTGATCAGTGCTGATAGCTTCATGATCAGTGCATGATCAGCCACGTGATCAGTGCATGATTGCCACGTGATCAGTGCATGATCAGTCACGTGATCAGTGCATGATCAGCCACGTGATCAGTGCATGATCAGCCACGTGATCAGTGCATGATCAGCCACGTGATCAGTGCATGATACGCAACGTGATCAGTGCATGATCAGCCACGTGATCAGTGCATGATCAGCCACGTGATCAGTGCATGATCAGCCACGTGATCAGTGCATGACAGTCACGTGATCAGTGTATGATCACCTTCGTGATCAGTGCATGATCAGCCACGTGATCAGTGCATGATCAGGCACGTGATCAGTGCATGATCAGTCACGTGATCAGTGCATGATCAGCCACGTGATCAGTGCATGATCAGGCACGTGATCAGTGCATGATCAGTTACATGATCAGTGCATGATCAGCCACGTGATCAGTGCATGAGGGCACGTGATCAGTGCATGATCAGCCACGTGATCAGTGCATGATAGCCACGTGATCAGTGCATGATAGCTACGTGATCAGTGCATGATCAGCCACGTGATCAGTGCATGATAGCCACGTGATCAGTGCATGATCAGCAACGTGATCAGTGCATGATCAGCAACGTGATCAGTGCATGATCAGCCACGTGATCAGTGCATGATCAGCCACGTGATCAGTGCATGATCAGGCACGTGATCAGTGCATGATCAGTCACGTGATCAGTGCATGATATCCACGTGATCAGTGCATGATCAGTCACGTGATCAGTGTATGATCAGCCACGTGATCAGTGCATGATAGCCACGTGATCAGTGCATGATCAGCAACGTGATCAGTGCATGATCAGCCACGTGATCAGTGCATGATCAGCCACGTGATCAGTGCATGATCAGCCATGTGATCAGTGCATGACAGTCACGTGATCAGTGTATGATCAGCTTCATGATCAGTGCATGATCAGCCACGTGATCAGTGCATGATCAGCCACGTGATCAGTGCATGATCAGCCATGTGATCAGTGCATGACAGTCACGTGATCAGTGTATGATCAGCCACGTGATCAGTGCATGATCAGCCACGTGATCAGTGCATGATCAGTCACGTGATCAGTGCATGATCAGTCACGTGATCAGTGCATGATCAGTCACGTGATCAGTGCATGATCATCCACGTGATCAGTGCATGACAGTCACGTGATCAGTGCATGATAGCCACGTGATCAGTGCATGATCAGTCACATGATCAGCACTATTCAGACACGTGATCAGTGCATGATAAGTCACGTGATCAGTGCATGATCAGCCACGTGATCAGTGCATGATCAGCCACGTGATCAGTGCATGATCTGCAACGTGATCAGTGCATGATCAGCCACGTGATCAGTGCATGATCAGCCACGTGATCAGTGCATGATCAGCCACGTGATCAGTGCATGATCAGCCACGTGATCAGTGCATGACAGTCACGTGATCAGTGTATGATCGGCTTCGTGATCAGTGCATGATCAGCCACGTGATCAGTGCATGATCAGGCACGTGATCAGTGCATGATCATTCACGTGATCAGTGTATGACAGCCAGGTGATCAGTGCATGATCAGCCACGTGATCAGTGCATGACAGTCACGTGATCAGTGTATGATCAGCTTCGTGATCAGTGCATGATCAGCCACGTGATCAGTGCATGATCAGGACGTGATCAGTGCATGATCAGTCACGTGATCAGTGCATGATCAGCCACGTGATCAGTGCATGATCAGGCACGTGATCAGTGCATGATCAGTCACGTGATCAGTGTATGATCAGCCACGTGATCAGTGCATGATAGCCACGTGATCAGTGCATGATCAGTCACGTGATCAGTGCATGATCAGCCACGTGATCAGTGCATGATAGCCATGTGATCAGTGCATGATAGCTACGTGATCAGTGCATGATCAGCCACGTGATCAGTGCATGATGGCCACGTGATCAGTGCATGATCAGCAACGTGATCAGTGCATGATCAGCTACGTGATCAGTGCATGATCAGCCACGTGATCAGTGCATGATCAGCGACGTGATCAGTGCATGTGCATTCACGTGATCAGTGTGTGATCAGCCACGTGATCAGTGCATGATAGCCAAGTGATCAGTGCATGATAGCTACGTGATCAGTGCATGATCAGTCACGTGATCAGTGCATGATCAGCCACGTGATCAGTGCATGATCAGCCACGTGATCAGTGCATGACAGTCACGTGATCAGTGTATGATCAGCTTCATGATCAGTGCATGATCAGCCACGTGATCAGTGCATGATCAGCCACGTGATCAGTGCATGATCAGTCACGTGATCAGTGCATGATCAGTCACGTGATCAGTGCATGATCAGTCACGTGATCAGTGCATGATCATCCACGTGATCAGTGCATGACAGTCACGTGATCAGTGCATGATAGCCACGTGATCAGTGCATGATCAGTCACATGATCAGCACCATTCAGACACGTGATCAGTGCATGATAAGTCACGTGATCAGTGCATGATCAGCCACGTGATCAGTGCATGATCAGCCACGTGATCAGTGCATGATCAGCAACGTGATCAGTGCATGATCAGCCACGTGATCAGTGCATGATCAACCACGTGATCAGTGCATGATCAGCCACGTGATCAGTGCATGATCAGCCACGTGATCAGTGCATGACAGTCACGTGATCAGTGTATGATCGGCTTCGTGATCAGTGCATGATCAGCCACGTGATCAGTGCATGATCAGGCACATGAAGGGTGCATGATCATTCACGTGATCAGTGTATGACAGCCACGTGATCAGTGCATGATCAGCCACGTGATCAGTGCATGACAGTCACGTGATCAGTGTATGATCAGCTTCGTGATCAGTGCATGATCAGCCACGTGATCAGTGCATGATCAGGACGTGATCAGTGCATGATCAGTCACGTGATCAGTGCATGATCAGCCACGTGATCAGTGCATGATCAGGCACGTGATCAGTGCATGATCAGCCACGTGATCAGTGCATGATCAGCCACGTGATCAGTGCATGATCAGCCACGTGATCAGTGCATGATCAGTCACGTGATCAGTGCATGATCAGCCACGTGATCAGTGCATGATAGCCATGTGATCAGTGCATGATAGCTACGTGATCAGTGCATGATCAGCCACGAAATCAGTGCAGGATGGCCACCTGACCAGTGCATGATCAGCAACATGATTAGTGCATGATCAGCTACGTGATCAGTGCATGATCAGCCACGTGATCTCTGTATGATCACGTGATCAGTGCATGTGCATTCACGTGAGCAGTGTGTGAACAGCCATGTGATCAGTGCATGATAGCCAAGTGATTAATGCATTATAGCTATGTGATCGGTGCATGCTCAGTCACAAGATCAGTGCATGATCAGCCACGTGATCAGTGCATGATCAGCCATGTGATCAGTGCATGCACAGTCACGTGATCAGTGTATGATCAGCTTCATGATCAGTGAATGATCAGCCACGTGATCAGTGCATGATCAGCCACGTGATCAGTGCATGATCAGCCATGTGATCAGTGCATGCACAGTCACGTGATCAGTGTATGATCAGCTTCGTGATCAGTGCATGATCAGCCATGTGATCAGTGCATGATCAGTCACGAGATCAGTGCATGATCAGTCACGTGATCAGTGCATGATCAGTAAAGTGATCAGTGTATGATCATCCACATGATCAGTGCATGCACAGTCACGTGATCAGTGCATTATAGCCAAGTGATCAGTTCTTGATTAGTCACATGATCAGCACCATTCAGACACGAGATCACTGTATGCTAAGTCTCGTGATCAGTTCATGATCAGCCACGTGATCAGTGTATGATCAGCCACGTGATCAGTGCATGATCTGCAACGTGATTAGTGCATGATCAGCCACGTGGTTAGTGCATGATTAACCACGTGATCAGTGCATGATCTGCCACATGATCAGTGCATGATCAGCCCCGTGATCAGTGCATGCACAGTCACGTGATCAGTGTATCATCGGCTTCGTGATCAGTGCATAATCAGCCACGAGATCAGTGCATGATCAGGCACATGAAGGGTCCATGATCATTCACGTGTTCAGTGTATGACAGCCAGGTTATCAGGGCATGATCAGCCACGTGATCAGTTCATGCACAGTCACGTTATCAGTGTATGCTCAGCTTCGTGATAAGTGCATGATCAGCCACATGATCAGTGCAGGATCAGGACGTGATAAGTGCATCATCAGTCACGTGATCAGTTCATGATCAGCCACGTGATCAGTGCGTGATCAGGCTCGTGATCAGTGCATGATCAGTCACGTGATCAGTGTATGATCAGCCACGTGATCAGTGCATGATAGCCACGTGATCAGTGCATGATCAGTCACGTGATCAGTGCATGATCAGCCACGTGATCAGTGCATGATAGCCATGTGATCAGTGCATGATAGCTACGTGATCAGTGCATGATCAGCCACGAAATCAGTGCAGGATGGCCACCTGACCAGTGCATGATCAGCAACATGATTAGTGCATGATCAGCTACGTGATCAGTGCATGATCAGCCACGTGATCTCTGTATGATCAGCGACGTGATCAGTGCATGTGCATTCACGTGAGCAGTGTGTGAACAGCCATGTGATCAGTGCATGATAGCCAAGTGATTAATGCATTATAGCTATGTGATCGGTGCATGCTCAGTCACAAGATCAGCGCATGATCAGCCACGTGATCAGTGCAGGATCAGCCATGTGATCAGTGCATGCACAGTCACGTGATCAGTGTATGATCAGCTTCGTGATCAGTGCATGATTAACCACGTGATCAGTGCATGATCTGCCACATGATCAGTGCATGATCAGCCACGTGATCAGTGCATGCACAGTCACGTGATCAGTGTATGATCAGCCGTGATCAGTGCATGATCAGCCACGTGATCAGTGCATGATAAGCAACGTGTTTAGTGCATGATCAGCCACGTGATTAGTGTATGATCAGCCACGTGATCAGTGCATGATCAGCGACGTGATCAGTGTATTATCACCCACGTGATCAGTGCATGATCCGCAACGTGATTAGTGCATGATCCGCCACGTGGTTAGTGTATGATTAACCACGTGATCAGTTCATGATGTGCCACATGATCAGTGCATGATCAGCCACGTGATCAGTGCATGCACAGTCACATGATCAGTGTAAGATCAGCTTCGTGATCAGTGCATGATTAGTTACGTGACCAATGTATGATTAGCCACGTGATCTGTGCATGATAGCCACGTGATCAGTGCATGCACAGTCCCGTGATCAGTGTAGGATCAGCTTCGTGATCAGTGTATGATCAGACAGGTGATCCGTGCATGATCAGGCCCGTGATTAGTGCTTGATCATTCATGTGATCAGTGTATGGACATACACGTGATCAGTGCATAAACAGGCACATGAAGAGTCCAGGATCAGTCACGTGATCAGTGTATGATCAGCCATGTTATCAGTGCATGATCCGCAACATGATTAGTGAATGATCAGCCACGTGATCAGTGCATGATCAGCCACGTGATCAGTGCATGATCAGCAAGGTGATCAGTGCATGCACAGTCACGTGATTAGTGTATGATCAGCTTCGTGATCAGTTATTGATCAGTCACATGATCAGTGCATGATCAACCACTTTATCAGTGCATTTTCAGCCACATGATCAGTGCATGATCAGTCACGTGATCAGTGTATGATCATCCACAAAATCAGTGAATGTGCAGTCCCGTGATCAGTGCATGATAGCCATGTGATCAGTGCAGGATCAGTCACGTGATCAGTGCGTGATCAGTCACGTGATCAGTGTATGATCATCCACATAATCAGTGCATGAGCAGTCACGTGATCAGTGCATGATAGCCATGTGATCAGTGCATGATCAGTCACGTGATCAGTGCATGATTAGCCCCCTGATCAGTGTATGATCAGCCAGGTGATCATTGATTGCATGCCCAGTCACGTGATCAGTGTTCGATAGCCACATTATCAGTGCATGAAAGCCAACTGATCAGTGCATGATCTGTCACGTGGTGAGTGTATGATCATCCACGTGATCAGTGCATGCGCAGTCTCGTGATCAGTGTATGATCAGGCACGTGATCAGTGCATGATAGCCACGGGATCAGTGCATGATAGCCACCTGAGCAGTGCATGATCAGCAAAGTGATTAGTGCATGATCAGCCACGTGATCAGTGCATGATCAGCCACGTGATCACTGTATGATCAGCCACGTGATCAGTGCATATGCAGTCACGTGATCAGTGTATGAAAAGCCACATGATCAGTGCATGATCAGGCACGTGAAGAGTGCATGATCAGTCACGTGATTAGTGTATGATAGCCTGGTTATCAGCCCATGATCAGCCACGTGATCAGTGCATGATCAGTCATGTGATCAGTGCATGCACAATCAGGTGATCAGTGTATTATCAGCTTCGTGATCAGTGCAGGATCAGCCACGTGATCATTGCATGATCAGGCACGTGATCAGAGCATGGTCATTCATGTGGTAAGTGCATGATGAGGCACGTGATCAGTGCAAGATCAGGCACGTGATCAGTGCGTGATCAGTCACATGATCAGTGCATGATCAGCCACGTGATCAGTGTACGATCAGCCACGTGATCAGTGCATGATAAGTAACGTGATTAGTGCATGATTAGCCACGTGATCAGTGTACGATTAGACACGTGATTAGTGCATGATCAGCCACGTGTCAGTGCATGATCAGCCACACGATGAGTGCATGATACGAAACCTGATTAGTGCATGATCGGCCACGTGATCAGTGCCTCATCAGCCACGTGATCAGTGCATGCACATTCACGTGATCAGTGTATGATCAGCTTCGTGTTCATGGCATGATTAGTTACGTGAACAATGTATGATTAGCCAGTTGATCAGTGCATGATAGCCACGGAAACAGTGCATGAACAGGTACATGATCAGTTCATGCGCAGTCACGTCATCGTGCATGATAGACACGTGATCAGTGCATGATCAACCACGTGATCAGTGCATGCACAGTCACGTGTTCAGTGTATGATCAGCTTCGTGATCAGTGCATGATCAACCACGTGATCAGTGCATGATCACGCAGTTTAAGAGTGTATGATTAGTCACGTGATCAGTGTATGATAGCCAGCTTAACAGTGCATGATCAGCCACGAGATCAGTGCCTGATGAGCCACGTGATCAGTGCATGATAGCCAGGTGATCAGTGCATGATCAGTCACGTGATTAGTGCATGATCTGTCACTTGATCAGTGTATGATATCCACGTGATCAGTTCATGGGCCGTCATGTGATCAGTGCTCGATAGCTTCATGATGAGTGCATGATCAGCCACGTGATCAGTGCAAGATTGCCAAGTTATCAGTGCATGATTAGTTACGTGATCAATGTATGATTAGCCACTTGATTAGTGCATGATCAGCCACGTGATCAGTGCATGATCAGCCACGTGATGACTGCATGATACGCAACGTGATTAGTGCATTATCAGCCACGTGATCAGTGTATGATCAGATACGTGATCAGTGCATGATCAGCCACGTGATCAGTGCATGCACAGTCCCGTGTTCAGTGTATGATCACCTTCGTTATCAGTGCATGATCAGACACGTGATCAGTGCATGATGAGGCACGAGATGAATGCCTGACCAGTCACGTAAACAGTGAATGATCAGCCACGTGATCAGTTCCTGATCAGGCACGTGATCAGTGCATGATCAGTTACATGATCAGTGTATGACCAGCCACGTGATCGGTGCATGAGGGCATCGGGATCAGTGCATGATCAGCCACGGAATCAGTGCATGATAGCCATGTGATCAGTGCATGATAGCTACGTGATCAGTGCATAATCAGCCACGTAATCAGTGCATGATAGCCACCTGAGCAGCGCATGATCAGCAACGTGATTAGTGCATGATCAACAACGTGATCAGTGCATGATCAGCCACGTGATCACTGTATGATCAGCCAGGTGATCAGTGCATGATTAGGCACGGGAAGAGTGCATGATCTGTCACTTGATCAGTGTATAATATCCACGTGATCAGTGCATGCGCAGTCACGTGATTAGTGTATGATCAGCCACGTGATCAGTGCATGATAGCCACCTGATCAGTGCATGGTAAGCAACGTGATTAGTGCATGATTAGCCACGTGATCAGCGCATGATCAGCCACGTGATCAGTGCAGGATCAGCCATGTGATCAGTGCATGCACAGTCACGTGATCAGTGTATGATCAGCTTCATGATCAGTGAATGATCAGCCACGTGATCAGTGCATGAACAGCCACGTGATCAGTGCATGATCAGCCATGTGATCAGTGCATGCACAGTCACGTGATCAGTGTATGATCAGCTTCGTGATCAGTGCATGATCAGCCATGTGATCAGTGCATGATCAGTCACGAGATCAGTGCATGATCAGTCACGTGATAAGTGCATGATCAGTAACGTGATCAGTGTTTGATCATCCACATGATCAGTGCATGCACAGTCACGTGATCAGTGCATTATAGCCAAGTGATCAGTTCTTGATTAGTCACATGATCAGCACTATTCAGACACGAGATCACTGTATGCTAAGTCACGTGATCAGTTCATGATCAGCGACGTGATCAGTGTATGATCAGCCACGTGATCAGTGCATGATCTGCAACGTGATTAGTGCATGATCAGCCACGTGGTTAGTGCATGATTAACCACGTGATCAGTGCATGATCTGCCACATGATCAGTGCATGATCAGCCCCGTGATCAGTGCATGACAGTCACGTGATCAGTGTATGATCGGCTTCGTGATCAGTGCATAATCAGGCACGTGATCAGTGCATGATCAGGCACATGAAGGGTCCATGATCATTCACGTGTTCAGTGTATGACAGCCAGGTTATCAGGGCATGATCAGCCACGTGATCAGTTCATGCACAGTCACGTTATCAGTGTATGCTCAGCTTCGTGATAAGTGCATGATCAGCCACGTGATCAGTGCAGGATCAGGACGTGATAAGTGCATCATCAGTCACGTGATCAGTTCATGATCAGCCACGTGATCAGTGCGTGATCAGGCTCGTGATCAGTGCATGATCAGTCACGTGATGAGTGTATGATCAGCCACGTGATCAGTGCATGATAGCCACGTGATCAGTGCATGATCAGTCACGTGATCAGTGCATGATCAGCCACGTGATCAGTGCATGATAGCCATGTGATCAGTGCATGATAGCTACGTGATCAGTGCATGATCAGCCACGAAATCAGTGCAGGATGGCCACCTGACCAGTGCATGATCAGCAACATGATTAGTGCATGATCAGCTACGTGATCAGTGCATGATCAGCCACGTGATCTCTGTATGATCAGCGACAAGATCAGTGCATGTGCATTCACGTGATCAGTGCATGATCAGCCACGTGATCAGTGCATGATAGCCAAGTGATTAATGCATTATAGCTATGTGATCGGTGCATGCTCAGTCACAAGATCAGTGCATGATCAGCCACGTGATCAGTGCATGATCAGCCACGTGATCAGTGCATGCACAGTCACGTGATCAGTGTATGATCAGCTTCATGATCAGTGAATGATCAGCCACGTGATCAGTGCATGATCAACCATGTGATCAGTGCATGATCAGTCACGAGATCAGTGCATGATCAGTCACGTGATCAGTGCATGATCAGTAACGTGATCAGTGTATGATCATCCACGTGATCAGTGCATGCACAGTCACGTGATCAGTGCATTATAGCCAAGTGATCAGTTCTTGATTAGTCACATGATCAGCACCATTCAGACACGAGATCACTGTATGCTAAGTCACGTGATCAGTTCATGATCAGCGACGTGATCAGTGTATGATCAGCCACGTGATCAGTGCATGATCTGCAACGTGATTAGTGCATGATCAGCCACGTGGTTAGTGCATGATTAACCACGTGATCAGTGCATGATCTGCCACATGATCAGTGCATGATCAGCCCCGTGATCAGTGCATGCACAGTCACGTGATCAGTGTATCATCGGCTTCGTGATCAGTGCATAATCAGCCACGAGATCAGTGCATGATCAGGCACATGAAGGGTCCATGATCATTCACGTGTTCAGTGTATGACAGCCAGGTTATCAGGGCATGATCAGCCACGTGATCAGTTCATGCACAGTCACGTTATCAGTGTATGCTCAGCTTCGTGATAAGTGCATGATCAGCCACATGATCAGTGCAGGATCAGGACGTGATAAGTGCATCATCAGTCACGTGATCAGTTCATGATCAGCCACGTGATCAGTGCGTGATCAGGCTCGTGATCAGTGCATGATCAGTCACGTGATCAGTGTATGATCAGCCACGTGATCAGTGCATGATAGCCACGTGATCAGTGCATGATCAGTCACGTGATCAGTGCATGATCAGCCACGTGATCAGTGCATGATAGCCATGTGATCAGTGCATGATAGCTACGTGATCAGTGCATGATCAGCCACGAAATCAGTGCAGGATGGCCACCTGACCAGTGCATGATCAGCAACATGATTAGTGCATGATCAGCTACGTGATCAGTGCATGATCAGCCACGTGATCTCTGTATGATCAGCGACGAGATCAGTGCATGTGCATTCACGTGAGCAGTGTGTGAACAGCCATGTGATCAGTGCATGATAGCCAAGTGATTAATGCATTATAGCTATGTGATCGGTGCATGCTCAGTCACAAGATCAGTGCATGATCAGCCACGTGATCAGTGCATGATCAGCCATGTGATCAGTGCATGCACAGTCACGTGATCAGTGTATGATCAGCTTCATGATCAGTGAATGATCAGCCACGTGATCAGTGCATGATCAGCCACGTGATCAGTGCATGATCAGCCATGTGATCAGTGCATGACAGTCACGTGATCAGTGTATGATCAGCTTCGTGATCAGTGCATGATCAGCCATGTGATCAGTGCATGATCAGTCACGAGATCAGTGCATGATCAGTCACGTGATAAGTGCATGATCAGTAACGTGATCAGTGTATGATCATCCACATGATCAGTGCATGCACAGTCACGTGATCAGTGCATTATAGCCAAGTGATCAGTTCTTGATTAGTCACATGATCAGCACCATTCAGACACGAGATCACTGTATGCTAAGTCTCGTGATCAGTTCATGATCAGCCACGTGATCAGTGTATGATCAGCCACGTGATCAGTGCATGATCTGCAACGTGATTAGTGCATGATCAGCCACGTGGTTAGTGCATGATTAACCACGTGATCAGTGCATGATCTGCCACATGATCAGTGCATGATCAGCCACGTGATCAGTGCATGCACAGTCACGTGATCAGTGTATCATCGGCTTCGTGATCAGTGCATAATCAGCCACGAGATCAGTGCATGATCAGGCACATGAAGGGTCCATGATCATTCACGTGTTCAGTGTATGACAGCCAGGTTATCAGTGCATGATCAGCCACGTGATCAGTTCATGCACAGTCACGTTATCAGTGTATGCTCAGCTTCGTGATAAGTGCATGATCAGCCACATGATCAGTGCATGATCAGGACGTGATAAGTGCATCATCAGTCACGTGATCAGTTCATGATCAGCCACGTGATCAGTGCGTGATCAGGCTCGTGATCAGTGCATGATCAGTCACGTGATCAGTGTATGATCAGCCACGTGATCAGTGCATGATAGCCACGTGATCAGTGCATGATCAGTCACGTGATCAGTGCATGATCAGCCACGTGATCAGTGCATGATAGCCATGTGATCAGTGCATGATAGCTACGTGATCAGTGCATGATCAGCCACGAAATCAGTGCAGGATGGCCACCTGACCAGTGCATGATCAGCAACATGATTAGTGCATGATCAGCTACGTGATCAGTGCATGATCAGCCACGTGATCTCTGTATGATCAGCGACGAGATCAGTGCATGTGCATTCACGTGAGCAGTGTGTGAACAGCCATGTGATCAGTGCATGATAGCCAAGTGATTAATGCATTATAGCTATGTGATCGGTGCATGCTCAGTCACAAGATCAGCGCATGATCAGCCACGTGATCAGTGCAGGATCAGCCATGTGATCAGTGCATGCACAGTCACGTGATCAGTGTATGATCAGCCGTGATCAGTGCATGATTAACCACGTGATCAGTGCATGATCTGCCACATGATCAGTGCATGATCAGCCACGTGATCAGTGCATGCACAGTCACGTGATCAGTGTATGATCAGCTTCGTGATCAGTGCATGATCAGCCACGTGATCAGTGCATGATAAGCAACGTGTTTAGTGCATGATCAGCCACGTGATTAGTGTATGATCAGCCACGTGATCAGTGCATGATCAGCGACGTGATCAGTGTATTATCACCCACGTGATCAGTGCATGATCCGCAACGTGATTAGTGCATGATCAGCCACGTGATCAGTGTATGATTAACCACGTGATCAGTTCATGATGTGCCACATGATCAGTGCATGATCAGCCACGTGATCAGTGCATGCACAGTCACATGATCAGTGTAAGATCAGCTTCGTGATCAGTGCATGATTAGTTACGTGACCAATGTATGATTAGCCACGTGATCTGTGCATGATAGCCACGTGATCAGTGCATGCACAGTCCCGTGATCAGTGTATGATCAGCTTCGTGATCAGTGTATGATCAGACAGGTGATCCGTGCATGATCAGGCCCGTGATTAGTGCTTGATCATTCATGTGATCAGTGTATGGACATACACGTGATCAGTGCATAAACAGGCACATGAAGAGTCCATGATCAGTCACGTGATCAGTGTATGATCAGCCATGTTATCAGTGCATGATCCGCAACATGATTAGTGAATGATCAGCCACGTGATCAGTGCATGATCAGCCACGTGATCAGTGCATGATCAGCAAGGTGATCAGTGCATGCACAGTCACGTGATTAGTGTATGATCAGCTTCGTGATCAGTTATTGATCAGTCACATGATCAGTGCATGATCAACCACTTTATCAGTGCATTTTCAGCCACATGATCAGTGCATGATCAGTCACGTGATCAGTGTATGATCATCCACAAAATCAGTGAATGTGCAGTCCCGTGATCAGTGCATGATAGCCATGTGATCAGTGCAGGATCAGTCACGTGATCAGTGCGGGATCAGTCACGTGATCAGTGTATGATCATCCACATAATCAGTGCATGATCAGTCACGTGATCAGTGCATGATAGCCATGTGATCAGTGCATGATCAGTCACGTGATCAGTGCATGATCAGCCCCGTGATCAGTGTATGATCAGCCAGGTGATCATTGATTGCATGCCCAGTCACGTGATCAGTGTTCGATAGCCACATTATCAGTGCATGAAAGCCAACTGATCAGTGCATGATCTGTCACGTGGTGAGTGTATGATCATCCACGTGATCAGTGCATGCGCAGTCTCGTGATCAGTGCATGATCAGGCACGTGATCAGTGCATGATAGCCACGGGATCAGTGCATGATAGCCACCTGATCAGTGCATGATCAGCAAAGTGATTAGTGCATGATCAGCCACGTGATCAGTGCATGATCAGCCACGTGATCACTGTATGATCAGCCACGTGATCAGTGCATATGCAGTCACGTGATCAGTGTATGAAAAGCCACATGATCAGTGCATGATCAGGCACGTGAAGAGTGCATGATCAGTCACGTGATTAGTGTATGATAGCCTGGTTATCAGCCCATGATCAGCCACGTGATCAGTGCATGATCAGTCATGTGATCAGTGCATGCACAATCAGGTGATCAGTGTATTATCAGCTTCGTGATCAGTGCAGGATCAGCCACGTGATCATTGCATGATCAGGCACGTGATCAGAGCATGGTCATTCATGTGGTAAGTGCATGATGAGGCACGTGATCAGTGCAAGATCAGGCACGTGATCAGTGCGTGATCAGTCACATGATCAGTGCATGATCAGCCACGTGATCAGTGTATGATCAGCCACGTGATCAGTGCATGATAAGTAACGTGATTAGTGCATGATTAGCCACGTGATCAGTGTATGATTAGACACGTGATTAGTGCATGATCAGCCACGTGTCAGTGCATGATCAGCCACACGATGAGTGCATGATACGAAACCTGATTAGTGCATGATCGGCCACGTGATCAGTGCCTCATCAGCCACGTGATCAGTGCATGCACATTCACGTGATCAGTGTATGATCAGCTTCGTGTTCATGGCATGATTAGTTACGTGAACAATGTATGATTAGCCAGTTGATCAGTGCATGATAGCCACGTGAACAGTGCATGAACAGGTACATGATCAGTTCATGCGCAGTCACGTCAATCGTGCATGATAGACACGTGATCAGTGCATGATCAACCACGTGATCAGTGCATGCACAGTCACGTGTTCAGTGTATGATCAGCTTCGTGATCAGGGCATGATCAACCACGTGATCAGTGCATGATCACGCAGTTTAAGAGTGTATGATTAGTCACGTGATCAGTGTATGATAGCCAGCTTAACAGTGCATGATCAGCCACGAGATCAGTGCATGATCAGCCACGTGATCAGTGCATGATAGCCAGGTGATCAGTGCATGATCAGTCACGTGATCAGTGCATGATCAGTCACTTGATCAGTGTATGATATCCACGTGATCAGTTCATGGGCCGTCATGTGATCAGTGCTCGATAGCTTCATGATGAGTGCATGATCAGCCACGTGATCAGTGCAAGATTGCCAAGTTATCAGTGCATGATTAGTTACGTGATCAGTGCATGATCAGCCACGTGATCAGTGCATGATCAGCCACGTGATCAGTGCATGATCAGCCACGTGATGACTGCATGATACGCAACGTGATTAGTGCATTATCAGCCACGTGATCAGTGTATGATCAGATACGTGATCAGTGCATGATCAGCCACGTGATCAGTGCATGCACAGTCCCGTGTTCAGTGTATGATCACCTTCGTTATCAGTGCATGATCAGACACGTGATCAGTGCATGATGAGGCACGAGATGAATGCCTGACCAGTCACGTAAACAGTGAATGATCAGCCACGTGATCAGTTCCTGATCAGGCACGTGATCAGTGCATGATCAGTTACATGATCAGTGTATGACCAGCCACGTGATCGGTGCATGAGGGCATCGGGATCAGTGCATGATCAGCCACGGAATCAGTGCATGATAGCCATGTGATCAGTGCATGATAGCTACGTGATCAGTGCATAATCAGCCACGTAATCAGTGCATGATAGCCACCTGAGCAGCGCATGATCAGCAACGTGATTAGTGCATGATCAACAACGTGATCAGTGCATGATCAGCCACGTGATCACTGTATGATCAGCCAGGTGATCAGTGCATGATTAGGCACGTGAAGAGTGCATGATCTGTCACTTGATCAGTGTATAATATCCACGTGATCAGTGCATGATCAGTCACGTGATTAGTGTATGATCAGCCACGTGATCAGTGCATGATAGCCACCTGATCAGTGCATGGTAAGCAACGTGATTAGTGCATGATTAGCCACGTGATCAGTGCATGATCAGCCACGTGATCAGTGCAGGATCAGCCATGTGATCAGTGCATGCACAGTCACGTGATCAGTGTATGATCAGCTTCATGATCAGTGAATGATCAGCCACGTGATCAGTGCATGAACAGCCACGTGATCAGTGCATGATCAGCCATGTGATCAGTGCATGCACAGTCACGTGATCAGTGTATGATCAGCTTCGTGATCAGTGCATGATCAGCCATGTGATCAGTGCATGATCAGTCACGAGATCAGTGCATGATCAGTCACGTGATCAGTGCATGATCAGTAACGTGATCAGTGTATGATCATCCACATGATCAGTGCATGCACAGTCACGTGATCAGTGCATTATAGCCAAGTGATCAGTTCTTGATTAGTCACATGATCAGCACCATTCAGACACGAGATCACTGCATGCTAAGTCACGTGATCAGTTCATGATCAGCGACGTGATCAGTGTATGATCAGCCACGTGATCAGTGCATGATCTGCAACGTGATTAGTGCATGATCAGCCACGTGATCCGGGCATGCGAACTCATGAGATCAGTGCATGACAGCTACGTGATCAGTGCATAATCAGTCACGTGATCAATGCATGATCGGCCACGTGATCAGTGCATGATAGCCACTAAAACAGTGCATGAACAGGTAGGTGATCAGTTCATGCGCATTCACGTGATCAGTTCATTATAAACACGTTATCAGTGCATGATAGCCACGTGATTAGTTCATGAGCAGTCACGTAATCAGTGTATGATCAGCCACGTGATCAGTGCATGACAGCAACCTGATCAGTGCATGGTAAGCAACGTGATTAGTGCATGATTAGTCACGTGATCAGCGCATGATCAGCCACTTGATCAGTGCATGATCAGCCATGTGATCAGTCCATGATCAGCCACATGTCAGTGCATGATCAGGCACATGATCAGTGTATGATAGCCAGGTTATCAGTGCATGATCAGCCACGTAATCAGTGCATGATCAGCCAAGTGATCAGTGCATGAACAGTCACATGATCATTGTATGATCAGCTTCATGATCAGTGCATGATCAGCCATGTGATCTGTGCATGATCAGTCACGTGATCAGTGCATGATCAGTCACCTGATGAGTGCATGATCAGGCACGTTATCAGTGCATGATCAGGCACATGATCAGTGCATTATCAGTCACGTGATCAGTGTATGATCAGCCACGTCATCAGTGCATGATAACCACATGACTAGTGCATGATCAGACACGTGATCAGTGCATGATATGCCACGGGATCAGTGCATGATAGCCATGTGATCAGTGCATGATAGATACGTGATCAGTGCATGATCAGCCAAGTAATCAGTGCATGATCGTCCACTTGATCTCTGTATGATTAGCCACGTGATCAGTGCATGTGCAGTCACGAGATCAGTGTATGATCAGCCACGTGTTCAGTGCATGATAGCCAAGTGATCAATGCATGATAGCTAAGTAATAAGTGCATGCTCAGTCACGAGAGCAGTGCATGATCAGCCACGTGATCAGTGCATGATAGCCACGTGATCATTGCCTACATTTACGTGATCAGTGCATGTGAAATCACGTGATTAGTGCAAGCACAGTCAAGTAATCATTGAATGATCAGCCACGTGTTCAATGCATGATAGACACGTGATCAGTGCATGATAGCCACGTGATCAGTGCATGATAGTCATGTGATCAGTGCATGATAGACACGTGAGCAGTGCATGATAGCCACGTGATCCGTGCATGATCTGTCACGTGATCAGTGCATGTGCAGTCACGTGATCATTGTGTGATCAGCCACGTGATCAGTGCATGTTAGCCAACTGATCAGTGCCTGGTAAGCAACGTGAATAGTGCATGATCAGCCACGTCATCAGTGCATGATCAGCCACTTGATCAGTGCTTGATCAGCCACATGATAAGTGCATGTGCAGTCACGTGATCAGTGTATGATCAGCCACGTGATCAGTGCATGATCAGGCACGTGAAGAGTGCATGATCAGTCACGTGATCAGTGTATGATAACCAGGTTATCAGTGCATGATCAGCCAAGTAATCAGTGCATGATCAGCCATGTGATCAGTGCATGCACAGTCACGTGATCAGTGTATGATCAGCCAAGTGATCAGTGCATGATCAGGCACGTGAAGAGTGCATGAGGGCATCAGGATCAGTGCATGATCAGTCTCGGGATCAGTGCATGATCAGCCACGGGATCAGTGCATGTTAGCCATGTGATCAGTGCACGATAGCTACGTGATCAGTGCATAATCAGCCACGTAATCAGTGCATGATAGCCACCTGAGCAGCGCATGATCAGCAACGTGATTAGTGCATGATCAGCCACGTGATCAGTGCATGATCAGCCACGTGATCACTGTATGATCAGCCAGGTGATCAGTGCATGATTAGGCACGGGAAGAGTGCATGAACAGTCACATGATCAGTTTATGATAGCCAGGTTATCAGCGCATGATCAGCCACGTGATCAGTGCATAATCAGCCATGTGATCAGTGCATGCACAGTCACGTGATTAGTGTATGATCAGCTTCGTGATCAGTGCATGATCAGGCACGTGATCAGAGCATGGTCGTTCAAGTGATAAGTGCATGATCAGGCACGTGATCAGTGCATGATCAGGCACGTGATCAGTGCATGATCAGCCATGTAATCAGTGAATGAGCAGCCACGTGATCACTGTATGATCAGCCACGTTATCAGTGCATGTGCAGTCACGTGATCAGTGTATGATCATCCATGTGTTCAGTGCATGATAGACAAGTGATCAATGCACGATATCTACGTGATCTGTGCATGCTCAGTCACATGAGCAGTGCATGATCAGCCACGTGATCAGTGCATGATAAGCAACGTGTTTAGTGCATGCACAGTCCCGTGATCAGTGTATGATCAGCTTCGTGATCAGTGTATGATCAGACAGGTGATCCGTGCATGATCAGGCCCGTGATTAGTGCTTGATCATTCATGTGATCAGTGTATGGACATACACGTGATCAGTGCATAAACAGGCACATGAAGAGTCCATGATCAGTCACGTGATCAGTGTATGATCAGCCATGTTATCAGTGCATGATCCGCAACATGATTAGTGAATGATCAGCCACGTGATCAGTGCATGATCAGCCACGTGATCAGTGCATGATCAGCAAGGTGATCAGTGCATGCACAGTCACGTGATTAGTGTATGATCAGCTTCGTGATCAGTTATTGATCAGTCACATGATCAGTGCATGATCAACCACTTTATCAGTGCATTTTCAGCCACATGATCAGTGCATGATCAGTCACGTGATCAGTGTATGATCATCCACAAAATCAGTGAATGTGCAGTCCCGTGATCAGTGCATGATAGCCATGTGATCAGTGCAGGATCAGTCACGTGATCAGTGCGGGATCAGTCACGTGATCAGTGTATGATCATCCACATAATCAGTGCATGAGCAGTCACGTGATCAGTGCATGATAGCCATGTGATCAGTGCATGATCAGTCACGTGATCAGTGCATGATCAGCCCCCTGATCAGTGTATGATCAGCCAGGTGATCATTGATTGCATGCCCAGTCACGTGATCAGTGTTCGATAGCCACATTATCAGTGCATGAAAGCCAACTGATCAGTGCATGATCTGTCACGTGGTGAGTGTATGATCATCCACGTGATCAGTGCATGCGCAGTCTCGTGATCAGTGTATGATCAGGCACGTGATCAGTGCATGATAGCCACGGGATCAGTGCATGATAGCCACCTGAGCAGTGCATGATCAGCAAAGTGATTAGTGCATGATCAGCCACGTGATCAGTGCATGATCAGCCACGTGATCACTGTATGATCAGCCACGTGATCAGTGCATATGCAGTCACGTGATCAGTGTATGAAAAGCCACATGATCAGTGCATGATCAGGCACGTGAAGAGTGCATGATCAGTCACGTGATTAGTGTATGATAGCCTGGTTATCAGCCCATGATCAGCCACGTGATCAGTGCATGATCAGTCATGTGATCAGTGCATGCACAATCAGGTGATCAGTGTATTATCAGCTTCGTGATCAGTGCAGGATCAGCCACGTGATCATTGCATGATCAGGCACGTGATCAGAGCATGGTCATTCATGTGGTAAGTGCATGATGAGGCACGTGATCAGTGCATGATCAGGCACGTGATCAGTGCGTGATCAGTCACATGATCAGTGCATGATCAGCCACGTGATCAGTGTACGATCAGCCACGTGATCAGTGCATGATAAGTAACGTGATTAGTGCATGATTAGCCACGTGATCAGTGTACGATTAGACACGTGATTAGTGCATGATCAGCCACGTGTCAGTGCATGATCAGCCACACGATGAGTGCATGATACGAAACCTGATTAGTGCATGATCGGCCACGTGATCAGTGCCTCATCAGCCACGTGATCAGTGCATGCACATTCACGTGATCAGTGTATGATCAGCTTCGTGTTCATGGCATGATTAGTTACGTGAACAATGTATGATTAGCCAGTTGATCAGTGCATGATAGCCACGGAAACAGTGCATGAACAGGTACATGATCAGTTCATGCGCAGTCACGTCAATCGTGCATGATAGACACGTGATCAGTGCATGATCAACCACGTGATCAGTGCATGCACAGTCACGTGTTCAGTGTATGATCAGCTTCGTGATCAGGGCATGATCAACCACGTGATCAGTGCATGATCACGCAGTTAGCAGTGTATGATTAGTCACGTGATCAGTGTATGATAGCCAGCTTAACAGTGCATGATCAGCCACGAGATCAGTGCCTGATGAGCCACGTGATCAGTGCATGATAGCCAGGTGATCAGTGCATGATCAGTCACGTGATTAGTGCATGATCTGTCACTTGATCAGTGTATGATATCCACGTGATCAGTTCATGGGCCGTCATGTGATCAGTGCTCGATAGCTTCATGATGAGTGCATGATCAGCCACGTGATCAGTGCAAGATTGCCAAGTTATCAGTGCATGATTAGTTACGTGATCAATGTATGATTAGCCACTTGATTAGTGCATGATCAGCCACGTGATCAGTGCATGATCAGCCACGTGATGACTGCATGATACGCAACGTGATTAGTGCATTATCAGCCACGTGATCAGTGTATGATCAGATACGTGATCAGTGCATGATCAGCCACGTGATCAGTGCATGCACAGTCCCGTGTTCAGTGTATGATCACCTTCGTTATCAGTGCATGATCAGACACGTGATCAGTGCATGATGAGGCACGAGATGAATGCCTGACCAGTCACGTAAACAGTGAATGATCAGCCACGTGATCAGTTCCTGATCAGGCACGTGATCAGTGCATGATCAGTTACATGATCAGTGTATGACCAGCCACGTGATCGGTGCATGAGGGCATCGGGATCAGTGCATGATCAGCCACGGAATCAGTGCATGATAGCCATGTGATCAGTGCATGATAGCTACGTGATCAGTGCATAATCAGCCACGTAATCAGTGCATGATAGCCACCTGAGCAGCGCATGATCAGCAACGTGATTAGTGCATGATCAACAACGTGATCAGTGCATGATCAGCCACGTGATCACTGTATGATCAGCCAGGTGATCAGTGCATGATTAGGCACGGGAAGAGTGCATGATCTGTCACTTGATCAGTGTAAAATATCCACGTGATCAGTGCATGCGCAGTCACGTGATTAGTGTATGATCAGCCACGTGATCAGTGCATGATAGCCACCTGATCAGTGCATGGTAAGCAACGTGATTAGTGCATGATTAGCCACGTGATCAGCGCATGATCAGCCACGTGATCAGTGCAGGATCAGCCATGTGATCAGTGCATGCACAGTCACGTGATCAGTGTATGATCAGCTTCATGATCAGTGAATGATCAGCCACGTGATCAGTGCATGAACAGCCACGTGATCAGTGCATGATCAGCCATGTGATCAGTGCATGCACAGTCACGTGATCAGTGTATGATCAGCTTCGTGATCAGTGCATGATCAGCCATGTGATCAGTGCATGATCAGTCACGAGATCAGTGCATGATCAGTCACGTGATAAGTGCATGATCAGTAACGTGATCAGTGTATGATCATCCACATGATCAGTGCATGCACAGTCACGTGATCAGTGCATTATAGCCAAGTGATCAGTTCTTGATTAGTCACATGATCAGCACCATTCAGACACGAGATCACTGTATGCTAAGTCACGTGATCAGTTCATGATCAGCGACGTGATCAGTGTATGATCAGCCACGTGATCAGTGCATGATCTGCAACGTGATTAGTGCATGATCAGCCACGTGATCCGGGCATGCGAACTCATGAGATCAGTGCATGACAGCTACGCAATCAGTGCATAATCAGTCACGTGATCAATGCATGATCGGCCACGTGATCAGTGCATGATAGCCACTAAAACAGTGCATGAACAGGTAGGTGATCAGTTCATGCGCATTCACGTGATCAGTTCATTATAAACACGTTATCAGTGCATGATAGCCACGTGATTAGTTCATGAGCAGTCACGTAATCAGTGTATGATCAGCCACGTGATCAGTGCATGACAGCAACCTGATCAGTGCATGGTAAGCAACGTGATTAGTGCATGATTAGTCACGTGATCAGCGCATGATCAGCCACTTGATCAGTGCATGATCAGCCATGTGATCAGTCCATGATCAGCCACATGTCAGTGCATGATCAGGCACATGATCAGTGTATGATAGCCAGGTTATCAGTGCATGATCAGCCACGTAATCAGTGCATGATCAGCCAAGTGATCAGTGCATGAACAGTCACATGATCATTGTATGATCAGCTTCATGATCAGTGCATGATCAGCCATGTGATCTGTGCATGATCAGTCACGTGATCAGTGCATGATCAGTCACCTGATGAGTGCATGATCAGGCACGTTATCAGTGCATGATCAGGCACATGATCAGTGCATTATCAGTCACGTGATCAGTGTATGATCAGCCACGTCATCAGTGCATGATAACCACATGACTAGTGCATGATCAGACACGTGATCAGTGCATGATATGCCACGGGATCAGTGCATGATAGCCATGTGATCAGTGCATGATAGATACGTGATCAGTGCATGATCAGCCAAGTAATCAGTGCATGATCGTCCACTTGATCTCTGTATGATTAGCCACGTGATCAGTGCATGTGCAGTCACGAGATCAGTGTATGATCAGCCACGTGTTCAGTGCATGATAGCCAAGTGATCAATGCATGATAGCTAAGTAATAAGTGCATGCTCAGTCACAAGAGCAGTGCATGATCAGCCACGTGATCAGTGCATGATAGCCACGTGATCATTGCCTACATTTACGTGATCAGTGCATGTGAAATCACGTGATTAGTGCAAGCACAGTCAAGTAATCATTGAATGATCAGCCACGTGTTCAATGCATGATAGACACGTGATCAGTGCATGATAGCCACGTGATCAGTGCATGATAGTCATGTGATCAGTGCATGATAGACACGTGAGCAGTGCATGATAGCCACGTGATCCGTGCATGATCTGTCACGTGATCAGTGCATGTGCAGTCACGTGATCATTGTGTGATCAGCCACGTGATCAGTGCATGTTAGCCAACTGATCAGTGCCTGGTAAGCAACGTGAATAGTGCATGATTAGCCACGTCATCAGCGCATGATCAGCCACTTGATCAGTGCTTGATCAGCCACATGATAAGTGCATGTGCAGTCACGTGATCAGTGTATGATCAGCCACGTGATCAGTGCATGATCAGGCACGTGAAGAGTGCATGATCAGTCACGTGATCAGTGTATGATAACCAGGTTATCAGTGCATGATCAGCCAAGTAATCAGTGCATGATCAGCCATGTGATCAGTGCATGCACAGTCACGTGATCAGTGTATGATCAGCCAAGTGATCAGTGCATGATCAGGCACGTGAAGAGTGCATGAGGGCATCAGGATCAGTGCATGATCAGTCTCGGGATCAGTGCATGATCAGCCACGGGATCAGTGCATGTTAGCCATGTGATCAGTGCACGATAGCTACGTGATCAGTGCATAATCAGCCACGTAATCAGTGCATGATAGCCACCTGAGCAGCGCATGATCAGCAACGTGATTAGTGCATGATCAGCCACGTGATCAGTGCATGATCAGCCACGTGATCACTGTATGATCAGCCAGGTGATCAGTGCATGATTAGGCACGGGAAGAGTGCATGAACAGTCACATGATCAGTTTATGATAGCCAGGTTATCAGCGCATGATCAGCCACGTGATCAGTGCATAATCAGCCATGTGATCAGTGCATGCACAGTCACGTGATTAGTGTATGATCAGCTTCGTGATCAGTGCATGATCAGGCACGTGATCAGAGCATGGTCGTTCAAGTGATAAGTGCATGATCAGGCACGTGATCAGTGCATGATCAGGCACGTGATCAGTGCATGATCAGCCATGTAATCAGTGAATGAGCAGCCACGTGATCACTGTATGATCAGCCACGTTATCAGTGCATGTGCAGTCACTTGATCAGTGTATGATCATCCATGTGTTCAGTGCATGATAGACAAGTGATCAATGCACGATATCTACGTGATCTGTGCATGCTCAGTCACATGAGCAGTGCATGATCAGCCACGTGATCAGTGCATGATAAGCAACGTGTTTAGTGCATGATCAGCCACGTGATTAGTGTATGATCAGCCACGTGATCAGTGCATGATCAGCGACGTGATCAGTGTATTATCACCCACGTGATCAGTGCATGATCCGCAACGTGATTAGTGCATGATCCGCCACGTGGTTAGTGTATGATTAACCACGTGATCAGTTCATGATGTGCCACATGATCAGTGCATGATCAGCCACGTGATCAGTGCATGCACAGTCACATGATCAGTGTAAGATCAGCTTCGTGATCAGTCCATGATTAGTTACGTGATCAATGTATGATTAGCCAGGTGATCTGTGCATGATAGCCACGTGATCAGTGCATGCACAGTCCCGTGATCAGTGTATGATCAGCTTCGTGATCAGTGTATGATCAGACAGGTGATCCGTGCATGATCAGGCCCGTGATCAGTGCTTGATCATTCATGTGATCAGTGTATGGACATACACGTGATCAGTGCATAAACAGGCACATGAAGAGTCCATGATCAGTCACGTGATCAGTGTATGATCAGCCATGTTATCAGTGCATGATCCGCAACATGATTAGTGAATGATCAGCCACGTGATCAGTGCATGATCAGCCACGTGATCAGTGCATGATCAGCAAGGTGATCAGTGCATGCACAGTCACGTGATTAGTGTATGATCAGCTTCGTGATCAGTTATTGATCAGTCACATGATCAGTGCATGATCAACCACTTTATCAGTGCATTTTCAGCCACATGATCAGTGCATGATCAGTCACGTGATCAGTGTATGATCATCCACATACTCAGTGAATGTGCAGTCCCGTGATCAGTGCATGATAGCCATGTGATCAGTGCAGGATCAGTCACGTGATCAGTGCGGGATCAGTCACGTGATCAGTGTATGATCATCCACATAATCAGTGCATGAGCAGTCACGTGATCAGTGCATGATAGCCATGTGATCAGTGCATGATCAGTCACGTGATCAGTGCATGATCAGCCCCCTGATCAGTGTATGATCAGCCAGGTGATCATTGATTGCATGCCCAGTCACGTGATCAGTGTACGATAGCCACATTATCAGTGCATGAAAGCCAACTGATCAGTGCATGATCTGTCACGTGGTGAGTTTATGATCATCCACGTGATCAGTGCATGCGCAGTCTCGTGATCAGTGTATGATCAGGCACGTGATCAGTGCATGATAGCCACGGGATCAGTGCATGATAGCCACCTGAGCAGTGCATGATCAGCAACGTGATTAGTGCATGATCAGCCACGTGATCAGTGCATGATCAGCCACGTGATCACTGTATGATCAGCCATGTGATCAGTGCATATGCAGTCACGTGATCAGTGTATGAAAAGCCACATGATCAGTGCATGATCAGGCACGTGAAGAGTGCATGATCAGTCACGTGATTAGTGTATGATAGCCTGGTTATCAGCCCATGATCAGCCACGTGATCAGTGCATGATCAGTCATGTGATCAGTGCATGCACAATCAGGTGATCAGTGTATTATCAGCTTCGTGATCAGTGCAGGATCAGCCACGTGATCATTGCATGATCAGGCACGTGATCAGAGCATGGTCATTCATGTGGTAAGTGCATGATGAGGCACGTGATCAGTGCATGATCAGGCACGTGATCAGTGCGTGATCAGTCACATGATCAGTGCATGATCAGCCACGTGATCAGTGTACGATCAGCCACGTGATCAGTGCATGATAAGTAACGTGATTAGTGCATGATTAGCCACGTGATCAGTGTACGATTAGACACGTGATTAGTGCATGATCAGCCACGTGTCAGTGCATGATCAGCCACACGATGAGTGCATGATACGAAACCTGATTAGTGCATGATCGGCCACGTGATCAGTGCCTCATCAGCCACGTGATCAGTGCATGCACATTCACGTGATCAGTGTATGATCAGCTTCGTGATCATGGCATGATTAGTTACATGAACAATGTATGATTAGCCAGTTGATCAGTGCATGATAGCCACGGAAACAGTGCATGAACAGGTACATGATCAGTTCATGCGCAGTCACGTCAATCGTGCATGATAGACACGTGATCAGTGCATGATCAACCACGTGATCAGTGCATGCACAGTCAAGTGTTCAGTGTATGATCAGCTTCGTGATCAGTGCATGATCAACCACGTGATCAGTGCATGATCATGCAGTTTAAGAGTGTATGATTAGTCACGTGATCAGTGTATGATAGCCAGGTGATCAGTGCATGATCAGTCACGTGATTAGTGCATGATCTGTCACTTGATCAGTGTATGATATCCACGTGATCAGTTCATGGGCCGTCATGTGATCAGTGCTCGATAGCTTCATGATGAGTGCATGATCAGCCACGTGATCAGTGCAAGATTGCCAAGTTATCAGTGCATGATTAGTTACGTGATCAATGTATGATTAGCCACTTGATTAGTGCATGATCAGCCACGTGATCAGTGCATGATCAGCCACGTGATGACTGCATGATACCCAACGTGATTAGTGCATTATCAGCCACGTGATCAGTGTATGATCAGATACGTGATCAGTGCATGATCAGCCACGTGATCAGTGCATGATCTGCAACGTGATTAGTGCATGATCAGCCACGTGATCAGTGCATGATCAGCCACGTGATCAGTGCATGATCTGCCACATGATCAGTGCATGATCAGCCCCGTGATCAGTGCATGCACAGTCACGTGATCAGTGTATCATCGGCTTCGTGATCAGTGCATAATCAGCCACGAGATCAGTGCATGATCAGGCACATGAAGGGTCCATGATCATTCACGTGTTCAGTGTATGACAGCCAGGTTATCAGGGCATGATCAGCCACGTGATCAGTTCATGCACAGTCACGTTATCAGTGTATGCTCAGCTTCGTGATAAGTGCATGATCAGCCACATGATCAGTGCAGGATCAGGACGTGATAAGTGCATCATCAGTCACGTGATCAGTTCATGATCAGCCACGTGATCAGTGCGTGATCAGGCTCGTGATCAGTGCATGATCAGTCACGTGATCAGTGTATGATCAGCCACGTGATCAGTGCATGATAGCCACGTGATCAGTGCATGATCAGTCACGTGATCAGTGTATGATCAGCCACGTGATCAGTGCATAATAGCCATGTGATCAGTGCATGATAGCTACGTGATCAGTGCATGATCAGCCACGAAATCAGTGCAGGATGGCCACCTGACCAGTGCATGATCAGCAACATGATTAGTGCATGATCAGCTACGTGATCAGTGCATGATCAGCCACGTGATCTCTGTATGATCAGCGACGAGATCAGTGCATGTGCATTCACGTGAGCAGTGTGTGAACAGCCATGTGATCAGTGCATGATAGCCAAGTGATTCATGCATTATAGCTATGTGATCGGTGCATGCTCAGTCACAAGATCAGCGCATGATCAGCCACGTGATCAGTGCATGATCAGCCATGTGATCAGTGCATGCACAGTCACGTGATCAGTGTATGATCAGCTTCATGATCAGTGAATGATCAGCCACGTGATCAGTGCATGATCAGCCACGTGATCAGTGCATGATCAGCCATGTGATCAGTGCATGCACAGTCACGTGATCAGTGTATGATCAGCTTCGTGATCAGTGCATGATCAGCCACGTGATCAGTGCATGATCAGTCACGAGATCAGTGCATGATCAGTCACGTGATAAGTGCATGATCAGTAACGTGATCAGTGTATGATCATCCACATGATCAGTGCATGCACAGTCACGTGATCAGTGCATTATAGCCAAGTGATCAGTTCTTGATTAGTCACATGATCAGCACCATTCAGACACGAGATCACTGTATGCTAAGTCACGTGATCAGTTCATGATCAGCGACGTGATCAGTGTATGATCAGCCACGTGATCAGTGCATGATCTGCAACGTGATTAGTGCATGATCAGCCACGTGGTTAGTGCATGATAAACCACGTGATCAGTGCATGATCTGCCACATGATCAGTGCATGACCAGCCCCGTGATCAGTGCATGCACAGTCACGTGATCAGTGTATCATCGGCTTCGTGATCAGTGCATAATCAGCCACGAGATCAGTGCATGATCAGGCACATGAAGGGTCCATGATCATTCACGTGTTCAGTGTATGACAGCCAGGTTATCAGGGCATGATCAGCCACGTGATCAGTTCATGCACAGTCACGTTATCAGTGTATGCTCAGCTTCGTGATAAGTGCATGATCAGCCACATGATCAGTGCAGGATCAGGACGTGATAAGTGCATCATCAGTCACGTGATCAGTTCATGATCAGCCACGTGATCAGTGCGTGATCAGGCTCGTGATCAGTGCATGATCAGTCACGTGATCAGTGTATGATCAGCCACGTGATCAGTGCATGATAGCCACGTGATCAGTGCATGATCAGTCACGTGATCAGTGCATGATCAGCCACGTGATCAGTGCATGATAGCCATGTGATCAGTGCATGATAGCTACGTGATCAGTGCATGATCAGCCACGAAATCAGTGCAGGATGGCCACCTGACCAGTGCATGATCAGCAACATGATTAGTGCATGATCAGCTACGTGATCAGTGCATGATCAGCCACGTGATCTCTGTATGATCAGCGACGAGATCAGTGCATGTGCATTCACGTGAGCAGTGTGTGAACAGCCATGTGATCAGTGCATGATAGCCAAGTGATTAATGCATTATAGCTATGTGATCGGTGCATGCTCAGTCACAAGATCAGCGCATGATCAGCCACGTGATCAGTGCATGATCAGCCATGTGATCAGTGCATGCACAGTCACGTGATCAGTGTATGATCAGCTTCATGATCAGTGAATGATCAGCCACGTGATCAGTGCATGATCAGCCACGTGATCAGTGCATGATCAGCCATGTGATCAGTGCATGCACAGTCACGTGATCAGTGTATGATCAGCTTCGTGATCAGTGCATGATCAGCCATGTGATCAGTGCATGATCAGTCACGAGATCAGTGCATGATCAGTCACGTGATAAGTGCATGATCAGTAACGTGATCAGTGTATGATCATCCACATGATCAGTGCATGCACAGTCACGTGATCAGTGCATTATAGCCAAGTGATCAGTTCTTGATTAGTCACATGATCAGCACCATTCAGACACGAGATCACTGTATGCTAAGTCTCGTGATCAGTTCATGATCAGCGACGTGATCAGTGTATGATCAGCCACGTGATCAGTGCATGATCTGCAACGTGATTAGTGCATGATCAGCCACGTGGTTAGTGCATGATTAACCACATGATCAGTGCATGATCTGCCACATGATCAGTGCATGATCAGCCCCGTGATCAGTGCATGCACAGTCACGTGATCAGTGTATCATCGGCTTCGTGATCAGTGCATAATCAGCCACGAGATCAGTGCATGATCAGGCACATGAAGGGTCCATGATCATTCACGTGTTCAGTGTATGACAGCCAGGTTATCAGGGCATGATCAGCCACGTGATCAGTTCATGCACAGTCACGTTATCAGTGTATGCTCAGCTTCGTGATAAGTGCATGATCAGCCACATGATCAGTGCAGGATCAGGACGTGATAAGTGCATCATCAGTCACGTGATCAGTTCATGATCAGCCACGTGATCAGTGCGTGATCAGGCTCGTGATCAGTGCATGATCAGTCACGTGATGAGTGTATGATCAGCCACGTGATCAGTGCATGATAGCCACGTGATCAGTGCATGATCAGTCACGTGATCAGTGCATGATCAGCCACGTGATCAGTGCATGATAGCCATGTGATCAGTGCATGATAGCTACGTGATCAGTGCATGATCAGCCACGAAATCAGTGCAGGATGGCCACCTGACCAGTGCATGATCAGCAACATGATTAGTGCATGATCAGCTACGTGATCAGTGCATGATCAGCCACGTGATCTCTGTATGATCAGCGACGAGATCAGTGCATGTGCATTCACGTGAGCAGTGTGTGAACAGCCATGTGATCAGTGCATGATAGCCAAGTGATTAATGCATTATAGCTATGTGATCGGTGCATGCTCAGTCACAAGATCAGCGCATGATCAGCCACGTGATCAGTGCAGGATCAGCCATGTGATCAGTGCATGCACAGTCACGTGATCAGTGTATGATCAGCTTCGTGATCAGTGCATGATTAACCACGTGATCAGTGCATGATCTGCCACATGATCAGTGCATGATCAGCCCCGTGATCAGTGCATGCACAGTCACGTGATCAGTGTATGATCAGCTTCGTGATCAGTGCATGATCAGCCACGTGATCAGTGCATGATAAGCAACGTGTTTAGTGCATGATCAGCCACGTGATTAGTGTATGATCAGCCACGTGATCAGTGCATGATCAGCGACGTGATCAGTGTATTATCACCCACGTGATCAGTGCATGATCCGCAACGTGATTAGTGCATGATCCGCCACGTGGTTAGTGTATGATTAACCACGTGATCAGTTCATGATGTGCCACATGATCAGTGCATGATCAGCCACGTGATCAGTGCATGCACAGTCACATGATCAGTGTAAGATCAGCTTCGTGATCAGTGCATGATTAGTTACGTGACCAATGTATGATTAGCCACGTGATCTGTGCATGATAGCCACGTGATCAGTGCATGCACAGTCCCGTGATCAGTGTATGATCAGCTTCGTGATCAGTGTATGATCAGACAGGTGATCCGTGCATGATCAGGCCCGTGATTAGTGCTTGATCATTCATGTGATCAGTGTATGGACATACACGTGATCAGTGCATAAACAGGCACATGAAGAGTCCATGATCAGTCACGTGATCAGTGTATGATCAGCCATGTTATCAGTGCATGATCCGCAACATGATTAGTGAATGATCAGCCACGTGATCAGTGCATGATCAGCCACGTGATCAGTGCATGATCAGCAAGGTGATCAGTGCATGCACAGTCACGTGATTAGTGTATGATCAGCTTCGTGATCAGTTATTGATCAGTCACATGATCAGTGCATGATCAACCACTTTATCAGTGCATTTTCAGCCACATGATCAGTGCATGATCAGTCACGTGATCAGATATGATCATCCACATAATCAGTGAATGTGCAGTCCCGTGATCAGTGCATGATAGCCATGTGATCAGTGCAGGATCAGTCACGTGATCAGTGTATGATCATCCACATACTCAGTGCATGAGCAGTCACGTGATCAGTGCATGATAGCCATGTGATCAGTGCATGATCAGTCACGTGATCAGTGCATGATCAGCCCCCTGATCAGTGTATGATCAGCCAGGTGATCATTGATTGCATGCCCAGTCACGTGATCAGTGTACGATAGCCACATTATCAGTGCATGAAAGCCAACTGATCAGTGCATGATCTGTCACGTGGTGAGTGTATGATCATCCACGTGATCAGTGCATGCGCAGTCTCGTGATCAGTGTATGATCAGGCACGTGATCAGTGCATGATAGCCACGGGATCAGTGCATGATAGCCACCTGAGCAGTGCATGATCAGCAACGTGATTAGTGCATGATCAGCCACGTGATCAGTGCATGATCAGCCACGTGATCACTGTATGATCAGCCACGTGATCAGTGCATATGCAGTCACGTGATCAGTGTATGAAAAGCCACATGATCAGTGCATGATCAGGCACGTGAAGAGTGCATGATCAGCCACGTGATTAGTGTATGATAGCCTGGTTATCAGCCCATGATCAGCCACGTGATCAGTGCATGATCAGTCATGTGATCAGTGCATGCACAATCAGGTGATCAGTGTATTATCAGCTTCGTGATCAGTGCAGGATCAGCCACGTGATCATTGCATGATCAGGCACGTGATCAGAGCATGGTCATTCATGTGGTAAGTGCATGATGAGGCACGTGATCAGTGCATGATCAGGCACGTGATCAGTGCGTGATCAGTCACATGATCAGTGCATGATCAGCCACGTGATCAGTGTACGATCAGCCACGTGATCAGTGCATGATAAGTAACGTGATTAGTGCATGATTAGCCACGTGATCAGTGTACGATTAGACACGTGATTAGTGCATGATCAGCCACGTGTCAGTGCATGATCAGCCACACGATGAGTGCATGATACGAAACCTGATTAGTGCATGATCGGCCACGTGATCAGTGCCTCATCAGCCACGTGATCAGTGCATGACATTCACGTGATCAGTGTATGATCAGCTTCGTGTTCATGGCATGATTAGTTACGTGAACAATGTATGATTAGCCAGTTGATCAGTGCATGATAGCCACGTGAACAGTGCATGAACAGGTACATGATCAGTTCATGCGCAGTCACGTCAATCGTGCATGATAGACACGTGATCAGTGCATGATCAACCACGTGATCAGTGCATGCACAGTCACGTGTTCAGTGTATGATCAGCTTCGTGATCAGGGCATGATCAACCACGTGATCAGTGCATGATCACGCAGTTTAAGAGTGTATGATTAGTCACGTGATCAGTGTATGATAGCCAGCTTAACAGTGCATGATCAGCCACGAGATCAGTGCCTGATGAGCCACGTGATCAGTGCATGATAGCCAGGTGATCAGTGCATGATCAGTCACGTGATTAGTGCATGATCTGTCACTTGATCAGTGTATGATATCCACGTGATCAGTTCATGGGCCGTCATGTGATCAGTGCTCGATAGCTTCATGATGAGTGCATGATCAGCCACGTGATCAGTGCAAGATTGCCAAGTTATCAGTGCATGATTAGTTACGTGATCAATGTATGATTAGCCACTTGATTAGTGCATGATCAGCCACGTGATCAGTGCATGATCAGCCACGTGATGACTGCATGATACGCAACGTGATTAGTGCATTATCAGCCACGTGATCAGTGTATGATCAGATACGTGATCAGTGCATGATCAGCCACGTGATCAGTGCATGCACAGTCCCGTGTTCAGTGTATGATCACCTTCGTTATCAGTGCATGATCAGACACGTGATCAGTGCATGATGAGGCACGAGATGAATGCCTGACCAGTCACGTAAACAGTGAATGATCAGCCACGTGATCAGTTCCTGATCAGGCACGTGATCAGTGCATGATCAGTTACATGATCAGTGTATGACCAGCCATGTGATCGGTGCATGAGGGCATCGGGATCAGTGCATGATCAGCCACGTAATCAGTGCATGATAGCCACGTGATCAGTGCATGATAGCTACGTGATCAGTGCATGATCAGCCACGTAATCAGTGCATGATAGCCACCTGAGCAGCGCATGATCAGCAACGTGATTAGTGCATGATCAACAACGTGATCAGTGCATGATCAGCCACGTGATCACTGTATGATCAGCCAGGTGATCAGTGCATGATTAGGCACGGGAAGAGTGCATGATCTGTCACTTGATCAGTGTATAATATCCACGTGATCAGTGCATGCGCAGTCACGTGATTAGTGTATGATCAGCCACGTGATCAGTGCATGATAGCCACCTGATCAGTGCATGGTAAGCAACGTGATTAGTGCATGATTAGCCACGTGATCAGCGCATGATCAGCCACGTGATCAGTGCAGGATCAGCCATGTGATCAGTGCATGCACAGACACGTGATCAGTGAATGATCAGCTTCATGATCAGTGAATGATCAGCCACGTGATCAGTGCATGAACAGCCACGTGATCAGTGCATGATCAGCCATGTGATCAGTGCATGCACAGTCACGTGATCAGTGTATGATCAGCTTCGTGATCAGTGCATGATCAGCCATGTGATCAGTGCATGATCAGTCACGAGATCAGTGCATGATCAGTCACGTGATAAGTGCATGATCAGTAACGTGATCAGTGTATGATCATCCACATGATCAGTGCATGCACAGCCACGTGATCAGTGCATTATAGCCAAGTGATCAGTTCTTGATTAGTCACATGATCAGCACCATTCAGACACGAGATCACTGTATGCTAAGTCACGTGATCAGTTCATGATCAGCGACGTGATCAGTGTATGATCAGCCACGTGATCAGTGCATGATCTGCAACGTGATTAGTGCATGATCAGCCACGTGGTTAGTGCATGACTAACCACGTGATCAGTGCATGATCTGCCACATGATCAGTGCATGACCAGCCCCGTGATCAGTGCATGCACAGTCACGTGATCAGTGTATTATCGGCTTCGTGATCAGTGCATAATCAGCCACGAGATCAGTGCATGATCAGGCACATGAAGGGTCCATGATCATTCACGTGTTCAGTGTATGACAGCCAGGTTATCAGGGCATGATCAGCCACGTGATCAGTTCATGCACAGTCACGTTATCAGTGTATGCTCAGCTTCGTGATAAGTGCATGATCAGCCACATGATCAGTGCAGGATCAGGACGTGATAAGTGCATCATCAGTCACGTGATCAGTTCATGATCAGCCACGTGATCAGTGCGTGATCAGGCTCGTGATCAGTGCATGATCAGTCACGTGATCAGTGTATGATCAGCCACGTGATCAGTGCATGATAGCCACGTGATCAGTGCATGATCAGTCACGTGATCAGTGCATGATCAGCCACGTGATCAGTGCATGATAGCCATGTGATCAGTGCATGATAGCTACGTGATCAGTGCATGATCAGCCACGAAATCAGTGCAGGATGGCCACCTGACCAGTGCATGATCAGCAACATGATTAGTGCATGATCAGCTACGTGATCAGTGCATGATCAGCCACGTGATCTCTGTATGATCAGCGACAAGATCAGTGCATGTGCATTCACGTGAGCAGTGTGTGAACAGCCATGTGATCAGTGCATGATAGCCAAGTGATTAATGCATTATAGCTATGTGATCGGTGCATGCTCAGTCACAAGATCAGCGCATGATCAGCCACGTGATCAGTGCATGATCAGCCATGTGATCAGTGCATGCACAGTCACGTGATCAGTGTATGATCAGCTTCATGATCAGTGAATGATCAGCCACGTGATCAGTGCATGATCAGCCATGTGATCAGTGCATGATCAGTCACGAGATCAGTGCATGATCAGTCACGTGATAAGTGCATGATCAGTAACGTGATCAGTGTATGATCATCCACATGATCAGTGCATGCACAGTCACGTGATCAGTGCATTATAGCCAAGTGATCAGTTCTTGATTAGTCACATGATCAGCACCATTCAGACACGAGATCACTGTATGCTAAGTCACGTGATCAGTTCATGATCAGCGACGTGATCAGTGTATGATCAGCCACGTGATCAGTGCATGATCTGCAACGTGATTACTGCATGATCAGCCACGTGGTTAGTGCATGATTAACCACGTGATCAGTGCATGATCTGCCACATGATCAGTGCATGATCAGCCCCGTGATCAGTGCATGCACAGTCACGTGATCAGTGTATCATCGGCTTCGTGATCAGTGCATAATCAGCCACGAGATCAGTGCATGATCAGGCACATGAAGGGTCCATGATCATTCACGTGTTCAGTGTATGACAGCCAGGTTATCAGGGCATGATCAGCCACGTGATCAGTTCATGCACAGTCACGTTATCAGTGTATGCTCAGCTTCGTGATAAGTGCATGATCAGCCACATGATCAGTGCAGGATCAGGACGTGATAAGTGCATCATCAGTCACGTGATCAGTTCATGATCAGCCACGTGATCAGTGCGTGATCAGGCTCGTGATCAGTGCATGATCAGTCACGTGATGAGTGTATGATCAGCCACGTGATCAGTGCATGATAGCCACGTGATCAGTGCATGATCAGTCACGTGATCAGTGCATGATCAGCCACGTGATCAGTGCATGATAGCCATGTGATCAGTGCATGATAGCTACGTGATCAGTGCATGATCAGCCACGAAATCAGTGCAGGATGGCCACCTGACCAGTGCATGATCAGCAACATGATTAGTGCATGATCAGCTACGTGATCAGTGCATGATCAGCCACGTGATCTCTGTATGATCAGCGACGAGATCAGTGCATGTGCATTCACGTGAGCAGTGTGTGAACAGCCATGTGATCAGTGCATGATAGCCAAGTGATTAATGCATTATAGCTATGTGATCGGTGCATGCTCAGTCACAAGATCAGCGCATGATCAGCCACGTGATCAGTGCATGATCAGCCATGTGATCAGTGCATGCACAGTCACGTGATCAGTGTATGATCAGCTTCATGATCAGTGAATGATCAGCCACGTGATCAGTGCATGATCAGCCACGTGATCAGTGCATGATCAGCCATGTGATCAGTGCATGCACAGTCACGTGATCAGTGTATGATCAGCTTCGTGATCAGTGCATGATCAGCCATGTGATCAGTGCATGATCAGTCACGAGATCAGTGCATGATCAGTCACGTGATAAGTGCATGATCAGTAACGTGATCAGTGTATGATCATCCACATGATCAGTGCATGCACAGTCACGTGATCAGTGCATTATAGCCAAGTGATCAGTTCTTGATTAGTCACATGATCAGCACCATTCAGACACGAGATCACTGTATGCTAAGTCTCGTGATCAGTTCATGATCAGCGACGTGATCAGTGTATGATCAGCCACGTGATCAGTGCATGATCTGCAACGTGATTAGTGCATGATCAGCCACGTGGTTAGTGCATGATTAACCACGTGATCAGTGCATGATCTGCCACATGATCAGTGCATGATCAGCCCCGTGATCAGTGCATGCACAGTCACGTGATCAGTGTATCATCGGCTTCGTGATCAGTGCATAATCAGCCACGAGATCAGTGCATGATCAGGCACATGAAGGGTCCATGATCATTCACGTGTTCAGTGTATGACAGCCAGGTTATCAGGGCATGATCAGCCACGTGATCAGTTCATGCACAGTCACGTTATCAGTGTATGCTCAGCTTCGTGATAAGTGCATGATCAGCCACATGATCAGTGCAGGATCAGGACGTGATAAGTGCATCATCAGTCACGTGATCAGTTCATGATCAGCCACGTGATCAGTGCGTGATCAGGCTCGTGATCAGTGCATGATCAGTCACGTGATCAGTGTATGATCAGCCACGTGATCAGTGCATGATAGCCACGTGATCAGTGCATGATCAGTCACGTGATCAGTGCATGATCAGCCACGTGATCAGTGCATGATAGCCATGTGATCAGTGCATGATAGCTACGTGATCAGTGCATGATCAGCCACGAAATCAGTGCAGGATGGCCACCTGACCAGTGCATGATCAGCAACATGATTAGTGCATGATCAGCTACGTGATCAGTGCATGATCAGCCACGTGATCTCTGTATGATCAGCAACGAGATCAGTGCATGTGCATTCACGTGAGCAGTGTGTGAACAGCCATGTGATCAGTGCATGATAGCCAAGTGATTAATGCATTATAGCTATGTGATCGGTGCATGCTCAGTCACAAGATCAGCGCATGATCAGCCACGTGATCAGTGCAGGATCAGCCATGTGATCAGTGCATGCACAGTCACGTGATCAGTGTATGATCAGCTTCGTGATCAGTGCATGATTAACCACGTGATCAGTGCATGATCTGCCACATGATCAGTGCATGATCAGCCCCGTGATCAGTGCATGCACAGTCACGTGATCAGTGTATGATCAGCTTCGTGATCAGTGCATGATCAGCCACGTGATCAGTGCATGATAAGCAACGTGTTTAGTGCATGATCAGCCACGTGATTAGTGTATGATCAGCCACGTGATCAGTGCATGATCAGCGACGTGATCAGTGTATTATCACCCACGTGATCAGTGCATGATCCGCAACGTGATTAGTGCATGATCCGCCACGTGGTTAGTGTATGATTAACCACGTGATCAGTTCATGATGTGCCACATGATCAGTGCATGATCAGCCACGTGATCAGTGCATGCACAGTCACATGATCAGTGTAAGATCAGCTCGTGATCAGTGCATGATTAGTTACGTGACCAATGTATGATTAGCCACGTGATCTGTGCATGATAGCCACGTGATCAGTGCATGCACAGTCCCGTGATCAGTGTATGATCAGCTTCGTGATCAGTGTATGATCAGACAGGTGATCCGTGCATGATCAGGCCCGTGATTAGTGCTTGATCATTCATGTGATCAGTGTATGGACATACACGTGATCAGTGCATAAACAGGCACATGAAGAGTCCATGATCAGTCACGTGATCAGTGTATGATCAGCCATGTTATCAGTGCATGATCCGCAACATGATTAGTGAATGATCAGCCACGTGATCAGTGCATGATCAGCCACGTGATCAGTGCATGATCAGCAAGGTGATCAGTGCATGCACAGTCACGTGATTAGTGTATGATCAGCTTCGTGATCAGTTATTGATCAGTCACATGATCAGTGCATGATCAACCACTTTATCAGTGCATTTTCAGCCACATGATCAGTGCATGATCAGTCACGTGATCAGTGTATGATCATCCACATAATCAGTGAATGTGCAGTCCCGTGATCAGTGCATGATAGCCATGTGATCAGTGCAGGATCAGTCACGTGATCAGTGCGGGATCAGTCACGTGATCAGTGTATGATCATCCACATAATCAGTGCATGAGCAGTCACGTGATCAGTGCATGATAGCCATGTGATCAGTGCATGATCAGTCACGTGATCAGTGCATGATCAGCCCCCTGATCAGTGTATGATCAGCCAGGTGATCATTGATTGCATGCCCAGTCACGTGATCAGTGTACGATAGCCACATTATCAGTGCATGAAAGCCAACTGATCAGTGCATGATCTGTCACGTGGTGAGTGTATGATCATCCACGTGATCAGTGCATGCGCAGTCTCGTGATCAGTGTATGATCAGGCACGTGATCAGTGCATGATAGCCACGGGATCAGTGCATGATAGCCACCTGAGCAGTGCATGATCAGCAACGTGATTAGTGCATGATCAGCCACGTGATCAGTGCATGATCAGCCACGTGATCACTGTATGATCAGCCACGTGATCAGTGCATATGCAGTCACGTGATCAGTGTATGAAAAGCCACATGATCAGTGCATGATCAGGCACGTGAAGAGTGCATGATCAGTCACGTGATTAGTGTATGATAGCCTGGTTATCAGCCCATGATCAGCCACGTGATCAGTGCATGATCAGCCACGTGATCAGTGCATGCACATTCACGTGATCAGTGTATTATCAGCTTCGTGATCAGTGCAGGATCAGCCACGTGATCATTGCATGATCAGGCACGTGATCAGAGCATGGTCATTCATGTGGTAAGTGCATGATGAGGCACGTGATCAGTGCATGATCAGGCACGTGATCAGTGCGTGATCAGTCACATGATCAGTGCATGATCAGCCATGTGATCAGTGTACGATCAGCCACGTGATCAGTGCATGATAAGTAACGTGATTAGTGCATGATTAGCCACGTGATCAGTGTACGATTAGACACGTGATTAGTGCATGATCAGCCACGTGTCAGTGCATGATCAGCCACACGATGAGTGCATGATACGAAACCTGATTAGTGCATGATCGGCCACGTGATCAGTGCCTCATCAGCCACGTGATCAGTGCATGCACATTCACGTGATCAGTGTATGATCAGCTTCGTGTTCATGGCATGATTAGTTACGTGAACAATGTATGATTAGCCAGTTGATCAGTGCATGATAGCCACGGAAACAGTGCATGAACAGGTACATGATCAGTTCATGCGCAGTCACGTCAATCGTGCATGATAGACACGTGATCAGTGCATGATCAACCACGTGATCAGTGCATGCACAGTCACGTGTTCAGTGTATGATCAGCTTCGTGATCAGGGCATGATCAACCACGTGATCAGTGCATGATCACGCAGTTTAAGAGTGTATGATTAGTCACGTGATCAGTGTATGATAGCCAGCTTAACAGTGCATGATCAGCCACGAGATCAGTGCCTGATGAGCCACGTGATCAGTGCATGATAGCCAGGTGATCAGTGCATGATCAGTCACGTGATTAGTGCATGATCTGTCACTTGATCAGTGGATGATAGCCACGTGATCAGTTCATGGGCCGTCATGTGATCAGTGCTCGATAGCTTCATGATGAGTGCATGATCAGCCACGTGATCAGTGCAAGATTGCCAAGTTATCAGTGCATGATTAGTTACGTGATCAATGTATGATTAGCCACTTGATTAGTGCATGATCAGCCACGTGATCAGTGCATGATCAGCCACGTGATGACTGCATGATACGCAACGTGATTAGTGCATTATCAGCCACGTGATCAGTGTATGATCAGATACGTGATCAGTGCATGATCAGCCACGTGATCAGTGCATGCACAGTCCCGTGTTCAGTGTATGATCACCTTCGTTATCAGTGCATGATCAGACACGTGATCAGTGCATGATGAGGCACGAGATGAATGCCTGACCAGTCACGTAAACAGTGAATGATCAGCCACGTGATCAGTTCCTGATCAGGCACGTGATCAGTGCATGATCAGTTACATGATCAGTGTATGACCAGCCACGTGATCGGTGCATGAGGGCATCGGGATCAGTGCATGATCAGCCACGGAATCAGTGCATGATAGCCATGTGATCAGTGCATGATAGCTACGTGATCAGTGCATAATCAGCCACGTAATCAGTGCATGATAGCCACCTGAGCAGCGCATGATCAGCAACGTGATTAGTGCATGATCAACCACGTGATCAGTGCATGATCAGCCACGTGATCACTGTATGATCAGCCAGGTGATCAGTGCATGATTAGGCACGGGAAGAGTGCATGATCTGTCACTTGATCAGTGTATGATAGCCACGTGATCAGTGCATGCGCAGTCACGTGATTAGTGTATGATCAGCCACGTGATCAGTGCATGATAGCCACCTGATCAGTGCATGGTAAGCAACGTGATTAGTGCATGATTAGCCACGTGATCAGCGCATGATCAGCCACGTGATCAGTGCAGGATCAGCCATGTGATCAGTGCATGCACAGTCACGTGATCAGTGTATGATCAGCTTCATGATCAGTGAATGATCAGCCACGTGATCAGTGCATGAACAGCCACGTGATCAGTGCATGATCAGCCATGTGATCAGTGCATGCACAGTCACGTGATCAGTGTATGATCAGCTTCGTGATCAGTGCATGATCAGCCATGTGATCAGTGCATGATCAGTCACGAGATCAGTGCATGATCAGTCACGTGATAAGTGCATGATCAGTAACGTGATCAGTGTATGATCATCCACATGATCAGTGCATGCACAGTCACGTGATCAGTGTATTATAGCCAAGTGATCAGTTCTTGATTAGTCACATGATCAGCACCATTCAGACACGAGATCACTGTATGCTAAGTCACGTGATCAGTTCATGATCAGCGACGTGATCAGTGTATGATCAGCCACGTGATCAGTGCATGATCTGCAACGTGATTAGTGCATGATCAGCCACGTGATCCGGGCATGCGAACTCATGAGATCAGTGCATGACAGCTACGCAATCAGTGCATAATCAGTCACGTGATCAATGCATGATCGGCCACGTGATCAGTGCATGATAGCCACTAAAACAGTGCATGAACAGGTAGGTGATCAGTTCATGCGCATTCACGTGATCAGTTCATTATAAACACGTTATCAGTGCATGATAGCCACGTGATTAGTTCATGAGCAGTCACGTAATCAGTGTATGATCAGCCACGTGATCAGTGCATGACAGCAACCTGATCAGTGCATGGTAAGCAACGTGATTAGTGCATGATTAGTCACGTGATCAGCGCATGATCAGCCACTTGATCAGTGCATGATCAGCCATGTGATCAGTCCATGATCAGCCACATGTCAGTGCATGATCAGGCACATGATCAGTGTATGATAGCCAGGTTATCAGTGCATGATCAGCCACGTAATCAGTGCATGATCAGCCAAGTGATCAGTGCATGAACAGTCACATGATCATTGTATGATCAGCTTCATGATCAGTGCATGATCAGCCATGTGATCTGTGCATGATCAGTCACGTGATCAGTGCATGATCAGTCACCTGATCAGTGCATGATCAGGCACGTTATCAGTGCATGATCAGGCACATGATCAGTGCATTATCAGTCACGTGATCAGTGTATGATCAGCCACGTCATCAGTGCATGATAACCACATGACTAGTGCATGATCAGACACGTGATCAGTGCATGATATGCCACGGGATCAGTGCATGATAGCCATGTGATCAGTGCATGATAGATACGTGATCAGTGCATGATCAGCCAAGTAATCAGTGCATGATCGTCCACTTGATCTCTGTATGATTAGCCACGTGATCAGTGCATGTGCAGTCACGAGATCAGTGTATGATCAGCCACGTGTTCAGTGCATGATAGCCAAGTGATCAATGCATGATAGCTAAGTAATAAGTGCATGCTCAGTCACAAGAGCAGTGCATGATCAGCCACGTGATCAGTGCATGATAGCCACGTGATCATTGCCTACATTTACGTGATCAGTGCATGTGAAATCACGTGATTAGTCCAAGCACAGTCAAGTAATCATTGAATGATCAGCCACGTGTTCAATGCATGATAGACACGTGATCAGTGCATGATAGCCACGTGATCAGTGCATGATAGTCATGTGATCAGTGCATGATAGACACGTGAGCAGTGCATGATAGCCACGTGATCCGTGCATGATCTGTCACGTGATCAGTGCATGTGCAGTCACGTGATCATTGTGTGATCAGCCACGTGATCAGTGCATGTTAGCCAACTGATCAGTGCATGGTAAGCAACGTGAATAGTGCATGATTAGCCACGTCATCAGCGCATGATCAGCCACTTGATCAGTGCTTGATCAGCCACATGATAAGTGCATGTGCAGTCACGTGATCAGTGTATGATCAGCCACGTGATCAGTGCATGATCAGGCACGTGAAGAGTGCATGATCAGTCACGTGATCAGTGTATGATAACCAGGTTATCAGTGCATGATCAGCCAAGTAATCAGTGCATGATCAGCCATGTGATCAGTGCATGCACAGTCACGTGATCAGTGTATGATCAGCCAAGTGATCAGTGCATGATCAGGCACGTGAAGAGTGCATGAGGGCATCAGGATCAGTGCATGATCAGTCTCGGGATCAGTGCATGATCAGCCACGGGATCAGTGCATGTTAGCCATGTGATCAGTGCACGATAGCTACGTGATCAGTGCATAATCAGCCACGTAATCAGTGCATGATAGCCACCTGAGCAGCGCATGATCAGCAACGTGATTAGTGCATGATCAGCCACGTGATCAGTGCATGATCAGCCACGTGATCACTGTATGATCAGCCAGGTGATCAGTGCATGATTAGGCACGGGAAGAGTGCATGAACAGTCACATGATCAGTTTATGATAGCCAGGTTATCAGCGCATGATCAGCCACGTGATCAGTGCATAATCAGCCATGTGATCAGTGCATGCACAGTCACGTGATTAGTGTATGATCAGCTTCGTGATCAGTGCATGATCAGGCACGTGATCAGAGCATGGTCGTTCAAGTGATAAGTGCATGATCAGGCACGTGATCAGTGCATGATCAGGCACGTGATCAGTGCATGATCAGCCATGTAATCAGTGAATGAGCAGCCACGTGATCACTGTATGATCAGCCACGTTATCAGTGCATGTGCAGTCACGTGATCAGTGTATGATCATCCATGTGTTCAGTGCATGATAGACAAGTGATCAATGCACGATATCTACGTGATCTGTGCATGCTCAGTCACATGAGCAGTGCATGATCAGCCACGTGATCAGTGCATGATAAGCAACGTGTTTAGTGCATGATCAGCCACGTGATTAGTGTATGATCAGCCACGTGATCAGTGCATGATCAGCGACGTGATCAGTGTATTATCACCCACGTGATCAGTGCATGATCCGCAACGTGATTAGTGCATGATCCGCCACGTGGTTAGTGTATGATTAACCACGTGATCAGTTCATGATGTGCCACATGATCAGTGCATGATCAGCCACGTGATCAGTGCATGCACAGTCACATGATCAGTGTAAGATCAGCTTCGTGATCAGTCCATGATTAGTTACGTGATCAATGTATGATTAGCCACGTGATCTGTGCATGATAGCCACGTGATCAGTGCATGCACAGTCCCGTGATCAGTGTATGATCAGCTTCGTGATCAGTGTATGATCAGACAGGTGATCCGTGCATGATCAGGCCCGTGATCAGTGCTTGATCATTCATGTGATCAGTGTATGGACATACACGTGATCAGTGCATAAACAGGCACATGAAGAGTCCATGATCAGTCACGTGATCAGTGTATGATCAGCCATGTTATCAGTGCATGATCCGCAACATGATTAGTGAATGATCAGCCACGTGATCAGTGCATGATCAGCCACGTGATCAGTGCATGATCAGCAAGGTGATCAGTGCATGCACAGTCACGTGATTAGTGTATGATCAGCTTCGTGATCAGTTATTGATCAGTCACATGATCAGTGCATGATCAACCACTTTATCAGTGCATTTTCAGCCACATGATCAGTGCATGATCAGTCACGTGATCAGTGTATGATCATCCACATACTCAGTGAATGTGCAGTCCCGTGATCAGTGCATGATAGCCATGTGATCAGTGCAGGATCAGTCACGTGATCAGTGCGGGATCAGTCACGTGATCAGTGTATGATCATCCACATAATCAGTGCATGAGCAGTCACGTGATCAGTGCATGATAGCCATGTGATCAGTGCATGATCAGTCACGTGATCAGTGCATGATCAGCCCCCTGATCAGTGTATGATCAGCCAGGTGATCATTGATTGCATGCCCAGTCACGTGATCAGTGTACGATAGCCACATTATCAGTGCATGAAAGCCAACTGATCAGTGCATGATCTGTCACGTGGTGAGTGTATGATCATCCACGTGATCAGTGCATGCGCAGTCTCGTGATCAGTGTATGATCAGGCACGTGATCAGTGCATGATAGCCACGGGATCAGTGCATGATAGCCACCTGAGCAGTGCATGATCAGCAACGTGATTAGTGCATGATCAGCCACGTGATCAGTGCATGATCAGCCACGTGATCACTGTATGATCAGCCATGTGATCAGTGCATATGCAGTCACGTGATCAGTGTATGAAAAGCCACATGATCAGTGCATGATCAGGCACGTGAAGAGTGCATGATCAGTCACGTGATTAGTGTATGATAGCCTGGTTATCAGCCCATGATCAGCCACGTGATCAGTGCATGATCAGTCATGTGATCAGTGCATGCACAATCAGGTGATCAGTGTATTATCAGCTTCGTGATCAGTGCAGGATCAGCCACGTGATCATTGCATGATCAGGCACGTGATCAGAGCATGGTCATTCATGTGGTAAGTGCATGATGAGGCACGTGATCAGTGCACGATCAGGCACGTGATCAGTGCGTGATCAGTCACATGATCAGTGCATGATCAGCCACGTGATCAGTGTACGATCAGCCACGTGATCAGTGCATGATAAGTAACGTGATTAGTGCATGATTAGCCACGTGATCAGTGTACGATTAGACACGTGATTAGTGCATGATCAGCCACGTGTCAGTGCATGATCAGCCACACGATGAGTGCATGATACGAAACCTGATTAGTGCATGATCGGCCACGTGATCAGTGCCTCATCAGCCACGTGATCAGTGCATGCACATTCACGTGATCAGTGTATGATCAGCTTCGTGATCATGGCATGATTAGTTACATGAACAATGTATGATTAGCCAGTTGATCAGTGCATGATAGCCACGGAAACAGTGCATGAACAGGTACATGATCAGTTCATGCGCAGTCACGTCAATCGTGCATGATAGACACGTGATCAGTGCATGATCAACCACGTGATCAGTGCATGCACAGTCAAGTGTTCAGTGTTAGATCAGCTTCGTGATCAGTGCATGATCAACCACGTGATCAGTGCATGATCATGCAGTTTAAGAGTGTATGATTAGTCACGTGATCAGTGTATGATAGCCAGGTGATCAGTGCATGATCAGTCACGTGATTAGTGCATGATCTGTCACTTGATCAGTGTATGATATCCACGTGATCAGTTCATGGGCCGTCATGTGATCAGTGCTCGATAGCTTCATGATGAGTGCATGATCAGCCATGTGATCAGTGCAAGATTGCCAAGTTATCAGTGCATGATTAGTTACGTGATCAATGTATGATTAGCCACTTGATTAGTGCATGATCAGCCACGTGATCAGTGCATGATCAGCCACGTGATGACTGCATGATACGCAACGTGATTAGTGCATTATCAGCCACGTGATCAGTGTATGATCAGATACGTGATCAGTGCATGATCAGCCACGTGATCAGTGCATGCACAGTCCCGTGTTCAGTGTATGATCACCTTCGTTATCAGTGCATGATCAGACACGTGATCAGTGCATGATGAGGCACGAGATGAATGCCTGACCAGTCACGTAAACAGTGAATGATCAGCCACGTGATCAGTTCCTGATCAGGCACGTGATCAGTGCATGATCAGTTACATGATCAGTGTATGACCAGCCACGTGATCGGTGCATGAGGGCATTGGGATCAGTGCATGAGCAGCCACGGAATCAGTGCATGATAGCCATGTGATCAGTGCATGATAGCTACGTGATCAGTGCATAATCAGCCACGTAATCAGTGCATGATAGCCACCTGAGCAGCGCATGATCAGCAACGTGATTAGTGCATGATCAACAACGTGATCAGTGCATGATCAGCCACGTGATCACTGTATGATCAGCCAGGTGATCAGTGCATGATTAGGCACGGGAAGAGTGCATGATCTGTCACTTGATCAGTGTATAATATCCACGTGATCAGTGCATGCGCAGTCACGTGATTAGTGAATGATCAGCCACGTGATCAGTGCATGATAGCCACCTGATCAGTGCATGGTAAGCAACGTGATTAGTGCATGATTAGCCACGTGATCAGCGCATGATCAGCCACGTGATCAGTGCAGGATCAGCCATGTGATCAGTGCATGCACAGTCACGTGATCAGTGTATGATCAGCTTCATGATCAGTGAATGATCAGCCACGTGATCAGTGCATGATCAGCCACGTGATCAGTGCATGATCATCCACATGATCAGTGCATGCACAGTCACGTGATCAGTGCATTATAGCCAAGTGATCAGTTCTTGATTAGTCACATGATCAGCACCATTCAGACACGAGATCACTGTATGCTAAGTCTCGTGATCAGTTCATGATCAGCGACGTGATCAGTGTATGATCAGCCACGTGATCAGTGCATGATCTGCAACGTGATTAGTGCATGATCAGCCACGTGGTTAGTGCATGATTAACCACGTGATCAGTGCATGATCTGCCACATGATCAGTGCATGATCAGCCCCGTGATCAGTGCATGCACAGTCACGTGATCAGTGTATCATCGGCTTCGTGATCAGTGCATAATCAGCCACGAGATCAGTGCATGATCAGGCACATGAAGGGTCCATGATCATTCACGTGTTCAGTGTATGACAGCCAGGTTATCAGGGCATGATCAGCCACGTGATCAGTTCATGCACAGTCACGTTATCAGTGTATGCTCAGCTTCGTGATCAGTGCATTATCAGCCATGTGATCAGTGCATGATCAGTCACGAGATCAGTGCATGATCAGTCACGTGATAAGTGCATGATCAGTAACGTGATCAGTGTATGATCATCCACATGATCAGTGCATGCACAGTCACGTGATCAGTGCATTATAGCCAAGTGATCAGTTCTTGATTAGTCACATGATCAGCACCATTCAGACAGGAGATCACTGTATGCTAAGTCACGTGATCAGTTCATGATCAGCGACGTGATCAGTGTATGATCAGCCACGTGATCAGTGCATGATCTGCAACGTGATTAGTGCATGATCAGCCACGTGATCCGGGCATGCGAACTCATGAGATCAGTGCATGACAGCTACGCAATCAGTGCATAATCAGTCACGTGATCAATGCATGATCGGCCACGTGATCAGTGCATGATAGCCACTAAAACAGTGCATGAACAGGTAGGTGATCAGTTCATGCGCATTCACGTGATCAGTTCATTATAAACACGTTATCAGTGCATGATAGCCACGTGATTAGTTCATGAGCAGTCACGTAATCAGTGTATGATCAGCCACGTGATCAGTGCATGACAGCAACCTGATCAGTGCATGGTAAGCAACGTGATTAGTGCATGATTAGTCACGTGATCAGCGCATGATCAGCCACTTGATCAGTGCATGATCAGCCATGTGATCAGTCCATGATCAGCCACATGTCAGTGCATGATCAGGCACATGATCAGTGTATGATAGCCAGGTTATCAGTGCATGATCAGCCACGTAATCAGTGCATGATCAGCCAAGTGATCAGTGCATGAACAGTCACATGATCATTGTATGATCAGCTTCATGATCAGTGCATGATCAGCCATGTGATCTGTGCATGATCAGTCACGTGATCAGTGCATGATCAGTCACCTGATGAGTGCATGATCAGGCACGTTATCAGTGCATGATCAGGCACATGATCAGTGCATTATCAGTCACGTGATCAGTGTATGATCAGCCACGTCATCAGTGCATGATAACCACATGACTAGTGCATGATCAGACACGTGATCAGTGCATGATATGCCACGGGATCAGTGCATGATAGCCATGTGATCAGTGCATGATAGATACGTGATCAGTGCATGATCAGCCAAGTAATCAGTGCATGATCGTCCACTTGATCTCTGTATGATTAGCCACGTGATCAGTGCATGTGCAGTCACGAGATCAGTGTATGATCAGCCACGTGTTCAGTGCATGATAGCCAAGTGATCAATGCATGATAGCTAAGTGATAAGTGCATGCTCAGTCACAAGAGCAGTGCATGATCAGCCACGTGATCAGTGCATGATAGCCACGTGATCATTGCCTACATTTACGTGATCAGTGCATGTGAAATCACGTGATTAGTGCAAGCACAGTCAAGTAATCATTGAATGATCAGCCACGTGTTCAATGCATGATAGACACGTGATCAGTGCATGATAGCCACGTGATCAGTGCATGATAGTCATGTGATCAGTGCATGATAGACACGTGAGCAGTGCATGATAGCCACGTGATCCGTGCATGATCTGTCACGTGATCAGTGCATGTGCAGTCACGTGATCATTGTGTGATCAGCCACGTGATCAGTGCATGTTAGCCAACTGATCAGTGCATGGTAAGCAACGTGAATAGTGCATGATTAGCCACGTCATCAGCGCATGATCAGCCACTTGATCAGTGCTTGATCAGCCACATGATAAGTGCATGTGCAGTCACGTGATCAGTGTATGATCAGCCACGTGATCAGTGCATGATCAGGCACGTGAAGAGTGCATGATCAGTCACGTGATCAGTGTATGATAACCAGGTTATCAGTGCATGATCAGCCAAGTAATCAGTGCATGATCAGCCATGTGATCAGTGCATGCACAGTCACGTGATCAGTGTATGATCAGCCAAGTGATCAGTGCATGATCAGGCACGTGAAGAGTGCATGAGGGCATCAGGATCAGTGCATGATCAGTCTCGGGATCAGTGCATGATCAGCCACGGGATCAGTGCATGTTAGCCATGTGATCAGTGCACGATAGCTACGTGATCAGTGCATAATCAGCCACGTAATCAGTGCATGATAGCCACCTGAGCAGCGCATGATCAGCAACGTGATTAGTGCATGATCAGCCACGTGATCAGTGCATGATCAGCCACGTGATCACTGTATGATCAGCCAGGTGATCAGTGCATGATTAGGCACGGGAAGAGTGCATGAACAGTCACATGATCAGTTTATGATAGCCAGGTTATCAGCGCATGATCAGCCACGTGATCAGTGCATAATCAGCCATGTGATCAGTGCATGCACAGTCACGTGATTAGTGTATGATCAGCTTCGTGATCAGTGCATGATCAGGCACGTGATCAGAGCATGGTCGTTCAAGTGATAAGTGCATGATCAGGCACGTGATCAGTGCATGATCAGGCACGTGATCAGTGCATGATCAGCCATGTAATCAGTGAATGAGCAGCCACGTGATCACTGTATGATCAGCCACGTTATCAGTGCATGTGCAGTCACGTGATCAGTGTATGATCATCCATGTGTTCAGTGCATGATAGACAAGTGATCAATGCACGATATCTACGTGATCTGTGCATGCTCAGTCACATGAGCAGTGCATGATCAGCCACGTGATCAGTGCATGATAAGCAACGTGTTTAGTGCATGATCAGCCACGTGATTAGTGTATGATCAGCCACGTGATCAGTGCATGATCAGACGTGATCAGTGTATTATCACCCACGTGATCAGTGCATGATCCGCAACGTGATTAGTGCATGATCCGCCACGTGGTTAGTGTATGATTAACCACGTGATCAGTTCATGATGTGCCACATGATCAGTGCATGATCAGCCACGTGATCAGTGCATGCACAGTCACATGATCAGTGTAAGATCAGCTTCGTGATCAGTCCATGATTAGTTACGTGACCAATGTATGATTAGCCACGTGATCTGTGCATGATAGCCACGTGATCAGTGCATGCACAGTCCCGTGATCAGTGTATGATCAGCTTCGTGATCAGTGTATGATCAGACAGGTGATCCGTGCATGATCAGGCCCGTGATCAGTGCTTGATCATTCATGTGATCAGTGTATGGACATACACGTGATCAGTGCATAAACAGGCACATGAAGAGTCCATGATCAGTCACGTGATCAGTGTATGATCAGCCATGTTATCAGTGCATGATCCGCAACATGATTAGTGAATGATCAGCCACGTGATCAGTGCATGATCAGCCACGTGATCAGTGCATGATCAGCAAGGTGATCAGTGCATGCACAGTCACGTGATTAGTGTATGATCAGCTTCGTGATCAGTTATTGATCAGTCACATGATCAGTGCATGATCAACCACTTTATCAGTGCATTTTCAGCCACATGATCAGTGCATGATCAGTCACGTGATCAGTGTATGATCATCCACATACTCAGTGAATGTGCAGTCCCGTGATCAGTGCATGATAGCCATGTGATCAGTGCAGGATCAGTCACGTGATCAGTGCGGGATCAGTCACGTGATCAGTGTATGATCATCCACATAATCAGTGCATGAGCAGTCACGTGATCAGTGCATGATAGCCATGTGATCAGTGCATGATCAGTCACGTGATCAGTGCATGATCAGCCCCTGATCAGTGTATGATCAGCCAGGTGATCATTGATTGCATGCCCAGTCACGTGATCAGTGTACGATAGCCACATTATCAGTGCATGAAAGCCAACTGATCAGTGCATGATCTGTCACGTGGTGAGTGTATGATCATCCACGTGATCAGTGCATGCGCAGTCTCGTGATCAGTGTATGATCAGGCACGTGATCAGTGCATGATAGCCACGGGATCAGTGCATGATAGCCACCTGAGCAGTGCATGATCAGCAACGTGATTAGTGCATGATCAGCCACGTGATCAGTGCATGATCAGCCACGTGATCACTGTATGATCAGCCATGTGATCAGTGCATATGCAGTCACGTGATCAGTGTATGAAAAGCCACATGATCAGTGCATGATCAGGCACGTGAAGAGTGCATGATCAGTCACGTGATTAGTGTATGATAGCCTGGTTATCAGCCCATGATCAGCCACGTGATCAGTGCATGATCAGTCATGTGATCAGTGCATGCACAATCAGGTGATCAGTGTATTATCAGCTTCGTGATCAGTGCAGGATCAGCCACGTGATCATTGCATGATCAGGCACGTGATCAGAGCATGGTCATTCATGTGGTAAGTGCATGATGAGGCACGTGATCAGTGCACGATCAGGCACGTGATCAGTGCGTGATCAGTCACATGATCAGTGCATGATCAGCCACGTGATCAGTGTACGATCAGCCACGTGATCAGTGCATGATAAGTAACGTGATTAGTGCATGATTAGCCACGTGATCAGTGTACGATTAGACACGTGATTAGTGCATGATCAGCCACGTGTCAGTGCATGATCAGCCACACGATGAGTGCATGATACGAAACCTGATTAGTGCATGATCGGCCACGTGATCAGTGCCTCATCAGCCACGTGATCAGTGCATGCACATTCACGTGATCAGTGTATGATCAGCTTCGTGATCATGGCATGATTAGTTACATGAACAATGTATGATTAGCCAGTTGATCAGTGCATGATAGCCACGGAAACAGTGCATGAACAGGTACATGATCAGTTCATGCGCAGTCACGTCAATCGTGCATGATAGACACGTGATCAGTGCATGATCAACCACGTGATCAGTGCATGCACAGTCAAGTGTTCAGTGTATGATCAGCTTCGTGATCAGTGCATGATCAACCACGTGATCAGTGCATGATCATGCAGTTTAAGAGTGTATGATTAGTCACGTGATCAGTGTATGATAGCCAGGTGATCAGTGCATGATCAGTCACGTGATTAGTGCATGATCTGTCACTTGATCAGTGTATGATATCCACGTGATCAGTTCATGGGCCGTCATGTGATCAGTGCTCGATAGCTTCATGATGAGTGCATGATCAGCCATGTGATCAGTGCAAGATTGCCAAGTTATCAGTGCATGATTAGTTACGTGATCAATGTATGATTAGCCACTTGATTAGTGCATGATCAGCCACGTGATCAGTGCATGATCAGCCACGTGATGACTGCATGATAGCACGTGATTAGTGCATTATCAGCCACGTGATCAGTGTATGATCAGATACGTGATCAGTGCATGATCAGCCACGTGATCAGTGCATGCACAGTCCCGTGTTCAGTGTATGATCACCTTCGTTATCAGTGCATGATCAGACACGTGATCAGTGCATGATGAGGCACGAGATGAATGCCTGACCAGTCACGTAAACAGTGAATGATCAGCCACGTGATCAGTTCCTGATCAGGCACGTGATCAGTGCATGATCAGTTACATGATCAGTGTATGACCAGCCACGTGATCGGTGCATGAGGGCATTGGGATCAGTGCATGAGCAGCCACGGAATCAGTGCATGATAGCCATGTGATCAGTGCATGATAGCTACGTGATCAGTGCATAATCAGCCACGTAATCAGTGCATGATAGCCACCTGAGCAGCGCATGATCAGCAACGTGATTAGTGCATGATCAACAACGTGATCAGTGCATGATCAGCCACGTGATCACTGTATGATCAGCCAGGTGATCAGTGCATGATTAGGCACGGGAAGAGTGCATGATCTGTCACTTGATCAGTGTATAATATCCACGTGATCAGTGCATGCGCAGTCACGTGATTAGTGAATGATCAGCCACGTGATCAGTGCATGATAGCCACCTGATCAGTGCATGGTAAGCAACGTGATTAGTGCATGATTAGCCACGTGATCAGCGCATGATCAGCCACGTGATCAGTGCAGGATCAGCCATGTGATCAGTGCATGCACAGTCACGTGATCAGTGTATGATCAGCTTCATGATCAGTGAATGATCAGCCACGTGATCAGTGCATGATCAGCCACGTGATCAGTGCATGATCATCCACATGATCAGTGCATGCACAGTCACGTGATCAGTGCATTATAGCCAAGTGATCAGTTCTTGATTAGTCACATGATCAGCACCATTCAGACACGAGATCACTGTATGCTAAGTCTCGTGATCAGTTCATGATCAGCGACGTGATCAGTGTATGATCAGCCACGTGATCAGTGCATGATCTGCAACGTGATTAGTGCATGATCAGCCACGTGGTTAGTGCATGATTAACCACGTGATCAGTGCATGATCTGCCACATGATCAGTGCATGATCAGCCCCGTGATCAGTGCATGCACAGTCACGTGATCAGTGTATCATCGGCTTCGTGATCAGTGCATAATCAGCCACGAGATCAGTGCATGATCAGGCACATGAAGGGTCCATGATCATTCACGTGTTCAGTGTATGACAGCCAGGTTATCAGGGCATGATCAGCCACGTGATCAGTTCATGCACAGTCACGTTATCAGTGTATGCTCAGCTTCGTGATCAGTGCATTATCAGCCATGTGATCAGTGCATGATCAGTCACGAGATCAGTGCATGATCAGTCACGTGATAAGTGCATGATCAGTAACGTGATCAGTGTATGATCATCCACATGATCAGTGCATGCACAGTCACGTGATCAGTGCATTATAGCCAAGTGATCAGTTCTTGATTAGTCACATGATCAGCACCATTCAGACAGGAGATCACTGTATGCTAAGTCACGTGATCAGTTCATGATCAGCGACGTGATCAGTGTATGATCAGCCACGTGATCAGTGCATGATCTGCAACGTGATTAGTGCATGATCAGCCACGTGATCCGGGCATGCGAACTCATGAGATCAGTGCATGACAGCTACGCAATCAGTGCATAATCAGTCACGTGATCAATGCATGATCGGCCACGTGATCAGTGCATGATAGCCACTAAAACAGTGCATGAACAGGTAGGTGATCAGTTCATGCGCATTCACGTGATCAGTTCATTATAAACACGTTATCAGTGCATGATAGCCACGTGATTAGTTCATGAGCAGTCACGTAATCAGTGTATGATCAGCCACGTGATCAGTGCATGACAGCAACCTGATCAGTGCATGGTAAGCAACGTGATTAGTGCATGATTAGTCACGTGATCAGCGCATGATCAGCCACTTGATCAGTGCATGATCAGCCATGTGATCAGTCCATGATCAGCCACATGTCAGTGCATGATCAGGCACATGATCAGTGTATGATAGCCAGGTTATCAGTGCATGATCAGCCACGTAATCAGTGCATGATCAGCCAAGTGATCAGTGCATGAACAGTCACATGATCATTGTATGATCAGCTTCATGATCAGTGCATGATCAGCCATGTGATCTGTGCATGATCAGTCACGTGATCAGTGCATGATCAGTCACCTGATGAGTGCATGATCAGGCACGTTATCAGTGCATGATCAGGCACATGATCAGTGCATTATCAGTCACGTGATCAGTGTATGATCAGCCACGTCATCAGTGCATGATAACCACATGACTAGTGCATGATCAGACACGTGATCAGTGCATGATATGCCACGGGATCAGTGCATGATAGCCATGTGATCAGTGCATGATAGATACGTGATCAGTGCATGATCAGCCAAGTAATCAGTGCATGATCGTCCACTTGATCTCTGTATGATTAGCCACGTGATCAGTGCATGTGCAGTCACGAGATCAGTGTATGATCAGCCACGTGTTCAGTGCATGATAGCCAAGTGATCAATGCATGATAGCTAAGTGATAAGTGCATGCTCAGTCACAAGAGCAGTGCATGATCAGCCACGTGATCAGTGCATGATAGCCACGTGATCATTGCCTACATTTACGTGATCAGTGCATGTGAAATCACGTGATTAGTGCAAGCACAGTCAAGTAATCATTGAATGATCAGCCACGTGTTCAATGCATGATAGACACGTGATCAGTGCATGATAGCCACGTGATCAGTGCATGATAGTCATGTGATCAGTGCATGATAGACACGTGAGCAGTGCATGATAGCCACGTGATCCGTGCATGATCTGTCACGTGATCAGTGCATGTGCAGTCACGTGATCATTGTGTGATCAGCCACGTGATCAGTGCATGTTAGCCAACTGATCAGTGCATGGTAAGCAACGTGAATAGTGCATGATTAGCCACGTCATCAGCGCATGATCAGCCACTTGATCAGTGCTTGATCAGCCACATGATAAGTGCATGTGCAGTCACGTGATCAGTGTATGATCAGCCACGTGATCAGTGCATGATCAGGCACGTGAAGAGTGCATGATCAGTCACGTGATCAGTGTATGATAACCAGGTTATCAGTGCATGATCAGCCAAGTAATCAGTGCATGATCAGCCATGTGATCAGTGCATGCACAGTCACGTGATCAGTGTATGATCAGCCAAGTGATCAGTGCATGATCAGGCACGTGAAGAGTGCATGAGGGCATCGGGATCAGTGCATGATCAGTCTCGGGATCAGTGCATGATCAGCCACGGGATCAGTGCATGTTAGCCATGTGATCAGTGCACGATAGCTACGTGATCAGTGCATAATCAGCCACGTAATCAGTGCATGATAGCCACCTGAGCAGCGCATGATCAGCAACGTGATTAGTGCATGATCAGCCACGTGATCAGTGCATGATCAGCCACGTGATCACTGTATGATCAGCCAGGTGATCAGTGCATGATTAGGCACGGGAAGAGTGCATGAACAGTCACATGATCAGTTTATGATAGCCAGGTTATCAGCGCATGATCAGCCACGTGATCAGTGCATAATCAGCCATGTGATCAGTGCATGCACAGTCACGTGATTAGTGTATGATCAGCTTCGTGATCAGTGCATGATCAGGCACGTGATCAGAGCATGGTCGTTCAAGTGATAAGTGCATGATCAGGCACGTGATCAGTGCATGATCAGGCACGTGATCAGTGCATGATCAGCCATGTAATCAGTGAATGAGCAGCCACGTGATCACTGTATGATCAGCCACGTTATCAGTGCATGTGCAGTCACGTGATCAGTGTATGATCATCCATGTGTTCAGTGCATGATAGACAAGTGATCAATGCACGATATCTACGTGATCTGTGCATGCTCAGTCACATGAGCAGTGCATGATCAGCCACGTGATCAGTGCATGATAAGCAACGTGTTTAGTGCATGATCAGCCACGTGATTAGTGTATGATCAGCCACGTGATCAGTGCATGATCAGCGACGTGATCAGTGTATTATCACCCACGTGATCAGTGCATGATCCGCAACGTGATTAGTGCATGATCCGCCACGTGGTTAGTGTATGATTAACCACGTGATCAGTTCATGATGTGCCACATGATCAGTGCATGATCAGCCACGTGATCAGTGCATGCACAGTCACATGATCAGTGTAAGATCAGCTTCGTGATCAGTCCATGATTAGTTACGTGATCAATGTATGATTAGCCACGTGATCTGTGCATGATAGCCACGTGATCAGTGCATGCACAGTCCCGTGATCAGTGTATGATCAGCTTCGTGATCAGTGTATGATCAGACAGGTGATCCGTGCATGATCAGGCCCGTGATCAGTGCTTGATCATTCATGTGATCAGTGTATGGACATACACGTGATCAGTGCATAAACAGGCACATGAAGAGTCCATGATCAGTCACGTGATCAGTGTATGATCAGCCATGTTATCAGTGCATGATCCGCAACATGATTAGTGAATGATCAGCCACGTGATCAGTGCATGATCAGCCACGTGATCAGTGCATGATCAGCAAGGTGATCAGTGCATGCACAGTCACGTGATTAGTGTATGATCAGCTTCGTGATCAGTTATTGATCAGCCACATGATCAGTGCATGATCAGTCACGTGATCAGTGTATGATCATCCACATACTCAGTGAATGTGCAGTCCCGTGATCAGTGCATGATAGCCATGTGATCAGTGCAGGATCAGTCACGTGATCAGTGCGGGATCAGTCACGTGATCAGTGTATGATCATCCACATAATCAGTGCATGAGCAGTCACGTGATCAGTGCATGATAGCCATGTGATCAGTGCATGATCAGTCACGTGATCAGTGCATGATCAGCCCCCTGATCAGTGTATGATCAGCCAGGTGATCATTGATTGCATGCCCAGTCACGTGATCAGTGTACGATAGCCACATTATCAGTGCATGAAAGCCAACTGATCAGTGCATGATCTGTCACGTGGTGAGTGTATGATCATCCACGTGATCAGTGCATGCGCAGTCTCGTGATCAGTGTATGATCAGGCACGTGATCAGTGCATGATAGCCACCTGAGCAGTGCATGATCAGCAACGTGATTAGTGCATGATCAGCCACGTGATCAGTGCATGATCAGCCACGTGATCACTGTATGATCAGCCATGTGATCAGTGCATATGCAGTCACGTGATCAGTGTATGAAAAGCCACATGATCAGTGCATGATCAGGCACGTGAAGAGTGCATGATCAGTCACGTGATTAGTGTATGATAGCCTGGTTATCAGCCCATGATCAGCCACGTGATCAGTGCATGATCAGTCATGTGATCAGTGCATGCACAATCAGGTGATCAGTGTATTATCAGCTTCGTGATCAGTGCAGGATCAGCCACGTGATCATTGCATGATCAGGCACGTGATCAGAGCATGGTCATTCATGTGGTAAGTGCATGATGAGGCACGTGATCAGTGCATGATCAGGCACGTGATCAGTGCGTGATCAGTCACATGATCAGTGCATGATCAGCCACGTGATCAGTGTACGATCAGCCACGTGATCAGTGCATGATAAGTAACGTGATTAGTGCATGATTAGCCACGTGATCAGTGTACGATTAGACACGTGATTAGTGCATGATCAGCCACGTGTCAGTGCATGATCAGCCACACGATGAGTGCATGATACGAAACCTGATTAGTGCATGATCGGCCACGTGATCAGTGCCTCATCAGCCACGTGATCAGTGCATGCACATTCACGTGATCAGTGTATGATCAGCTTCGTGATCATGGCATGATTAGTTACATGAACAATGTATGATTAGCCAGTTGATCAGTGCATGATAGCCACGGAAACAGTGCATGAACAGGTACATGATCAGTTCATGCGCAGTCACGTCAATCGTGCATGATAGACACGTGATCAGTGCATGATCAACCACGTGATCAGTGCATGCACAGTCAAGTGTTCAGTGTATGATCAGCTTCGTGATCAGTGCATGATCAACCACGTGATCAGTGCATGATCACGAAGTTTAAGAGTGTATGATTAGTCACGTGATCAGTGTATGCTAGCCAGGTGATCAGTGCATGATCAGTCACGTGATTAGTGCATGATCTGTCACTTGATCAGTGTATGATATCCACGTGATCAGTTCATGGGCCGTCATGTGATCAGTGCTCGATAGCTTCATGATGAGTGCATGATCAGCCACGTGATCAGTGCAAGATTGCCAAGTTATCAGTGCATGATTAGTTACGTGATCAATGTATGATTAGCCACTTGATTAGTGCATGATCAGCCACGTGATCAGTGCATGATCAGCCACGTGATGACTGCATGATACGCAACGTGATTAGTGCATTATCAGCCACGTGATCAGTGTATGATCAGATACGTGATCAGTGCATGATCAGCCACGTGATCAGTGCATGCACAGTCCCGTGTTCAGTGTATGATCACCTTCGTTATCAGTGCATGATCAGACACGTGATCAGTGCATGATGAGGCACGAGATGAATGCCTGACCAGTCACGTAAACAGTGAATGATCAGCCACGTGATCAGTTCCTGATCAGGCACGTGATCAGTGCATGATCAGTTACATGATCAGTGTATGACCAGCCACGTGATCGGTGCATGAGGGCATTGGGATCAGTGCATGAGCAGCCACGGAATCAGTGCATGATAGCCATGTGATCAGTGCATGATAGCTACGTGATCAGTGCATAATCAGCCACGTAATCAGTGCATGATAGCCACCTGAGCAGCGCATGATCAGCAACGTGATTAGTGCATGATCAACAACGTGATCAGTGCATGATCAGCCACGTGATCACTGTATGATCAGCCAGGTGATCAGTGCATGATTAGGCACGGGAAGAGTGCATGATCTGTCACTTGATCAGTGTATAATATCCACGTGATCAGTGCATGCGCAGTCACGTGATTAGTGAATGATCAGCCACGTGATCAGTGCATGATCAGCCACGTGATCAGTGCATGATCAGCCACGAAATCAGTGCAGGATGGCCACCTGACCAGTGCATGATCAGCAACATGATTAGTGCATGATCAGCTACGTGATCAGTGCATGATCAGCCACGTGATCTCTGTATGATCAGCGACAAGATCAGTGCATGTGCATTCACGTGAGCAGTGTGTGAACAGCCATGTGATCAGTGCATGATAGCCAAGTGATTAATGCATTATAGCTATGTGATCGGTGCATGCTCAGTCACAAGATCAGTGCATGATCAGCCACGTGATCAGTGCATGATCAGCCATGTGATCAGTGCATGCACAGTCACGTGATCAGTGTATGATCAGCTTCATGATCAGTGAATGATCAGCCACGTGATCAGTGCATGATCAGCCATGTGATCAGTGCATGATCAGTCACGAGATCAGTGCATGATCAGTCACGTGATAAGTGCATGATCAGTAACGTGATCAGTGTATGATCATCCACATGATCAGTGCATGCACAGTCACGTGATCAGTGCATTATAGCCAAGTGATCAGTTCTTGATTAGTCACATGATCAGCACCATTCAGACACGAGATCACTGTATGCTAAGTCACGTGATCAGTTCATGATCAGCGACGTGATCAGTGTATGATCAGCCACGTGATCAGTGCATGATCTGCAACGTGATTAGTGCATGATCAGCCACGTGGTTAGTGCATGATTAACCACGTGATCAGTGCATGATCTGCCACATGATCAGTGCATGATCAGCCCCGTGATCAGTGCATGCACAGTCACGTGATCAGTGTATCATCGGCTTCGTGATCAGTGCATAATCAGCCACGAGATCAGTGCATGATCAGGCACATGAAGGGTCCATGATCATTCACGTGTTCAGTGTATGACAGCCAGGTTATCAGGGCATGATCAGCCACGTGATCAGTTCATGCACAGTCACGTTATCAGTGTATGCTCAGCTTCGTGATAAGTGCATGATCAGCCACATGATCAGTGCAGGATCAGGACGTGATAAGTGCATCATCAGTCACGTGATCAGTTCATGATCAGCCACGTGATCAGTGCGTGATCAGGCTCGTGATCAGTGCATGATCAGTCACGTGATCAGTGTATGATCAGCCACGTGATCAGTGCATGATAGCCACGTGATCAGTGCATGATCAGTCACGTGATCAGTGCATGATCAGCCACGTGATCAGTGCATGATAGCCATGTGATCAGTGCATGATAGCTACGTGATCAGTGCATGATCAGCCACGAAATCAGTGCAGGATGGCCACCTGACCAGTGCATGATCAGCAACATGATTAGTGCATGATCAGCTACGTGATCAGTGCATGATCAGCCACGTGATCTCTGTATGATCAGCGACGAGATCAGTGCATGTGCATTCACGTGAGCAGTGTGTGAACAGCCATGTGATCAGTGCATGATAGCCAAGTGATTAATGCATTATAGCTATGTGATCGGTGCATGCTCAGTCACAAGATCAGCGCATGATCAGCCACGTGATCAGTGCATGATCAGCCATGTGATCAGTGCATGCACAGTCACGTGATCAGTGTATGATCAGCTTCATGATCAGTGAATGATCAGCCACGTGATCAGTGCATGATCAGCCATGTGATCAGTGCATGATCAGTCACGAGATCAGTGCATGATCAGTCACGTGATAAGTGCATGATCAGTAACGTGATCAGTGTATGATCATCCACATGATCAGTGCATGCACAGTCACGTGATCAGTGCATTATAGCCAAGTGATCAGTTCTTGATTAGTCACATGATCAGCACCATTCAGACACGAGATCACTGTATGCTAAGTCTCGTGATCAGTTCATGATCAGCGACGTGATCAGTGTATGATCAGCCACGTGATCAGTGCATGATCTGCAACGTGATTAGTGCATGATCAGCCACGTGGTTAGTGCATGATTAACCACGTGATCAGTGCATGATCTGCCACATGATCAGTGCATGATCAGCCCCGTGATCAGTGCATGCACAGTCACGTGATCAGTGTATCATCGGCTTCGTGATCAGTGCATAATCAGCCACGAGATCAGTGCATGATCAGGCACATGAAGGGTCCATGATCATTCACGTGTTCAGTGTATGACAGCCAGGTTATCAGGGCATGATCAGCCACGTGATCAGTTCATGCACAGTCACGTTATCAGTGTATGCTCAGCTTCGTGATAAGTGCATGATCAGCCACATGATCAGTGCAGGATCAGGACGTGATAAGTGCATCATCAGTCACGTGATCAGTTCATGATCAGCCACGTGATCAGTGCGTGATCAGGCTCGTGATCAGTGCATGATCAGTCACGTGATCAGTGTATGATCAGCCACGTGATCAGTGCATGATAGCCACGTGATCAGTGCATGATCAGTCACGTGATCAGTGCATGATCAGCCACGTGATCAGTGCATGATAGCCATGTGATCAGTGCATGATAGCTACGTGATCAGTGCATGATCAGCCACGAAATCAGTGCAGGATGGCCACCTGACCAGTGCATGATCAGCAACATGATTAGTGCATGATCAGCTACGTGATCAGTGCATGATCAGCCACGTGATCTCTGTATGATCAGCGACGAGATCAGTGCATGTGCATTCACGTGAGCAGTGTGTGAACAGCCATGTGATCAGTGCATGATAGCCAAGTGATTAATGCATTATAGCTATGTGATCGGTGCATGCTCAGTCACAAGATCAGCGCATGATCAGCCACGTGATCAGTGCATGATCAGCCATGTGATCAGTGCATGCACAGTCACGTGATCAGTGTATGATCAGCTTCATGATCAGTGAATGATCAGCCACGTGATCAGTGCATGATCAGCCACGTGATCATTGCATGATCAGCCATGTGATCAGTGCATGCACAGTCACGTGATCAGTGTATGATCAGCTTCGTGATCAGTGCATGATCAGCCATGTGATCAGTGCATGATCAGTCACGAGATCAGTGCATGATCAGTCACGTAATAAGTGCATGATCAGTAACGTGATCAGTGTATGATCATCCACATGATCAGTGCATGCACAGTCACGTGATCAGTGCATTATAGCCAAGTGATCTGTTCTTGATTAGTCACATGATCAGCACCATTCAGACACGAGATCACTGTATGCTAAGTCTCGTGATCAGTTCATGATCAGCGACGTGATCAGTGTATGATCAGCCACGTGATCAGTGCATGATCTGCAACGTGATTAGTGCATGATCAGCCACGTAGTTAGTGCATGATTAACCACGTGATCAGTGCATGATCTGCCACATGATCAGTGTATCATCAGCCCCGTGATCAGTGCATGCACAGTCACGTGATCAGTGTATCATCGGCTTCGTGATCAGTGCATGATCAGCCACGAGATCAGTGCATGATCATTCACGTGTTCAGTGTATGACAGCCAGGTTATCAGGGCATGATCAGCCACATGATCAGTTCATGCACAGTCACGTTATCAGTGTATGCTCAGCTTCGTGATAAGTGCATGATCAGCCACGTGATCAGTGCATGATCAGGACGTGATCAGTGCATCATCAGTCCCGTGATCAGTTCATGATCAGCCACGTGATCAGTGCGTGATCAGGCTCGTGATCAGTGCATGATCAGTCACGTGATCAGTGTATGATCAGCCACGTGATCAGTGCATGATAGCCACGTGATCAGTGCATGATCAGTCACGAGATCAGTGCATGATCAGCCACGTGATCAGTGCATGATAGCCATGTGATCAGTGCATGATAGCTACGTGATCAGTGCATGATCAGCCACGTAATCAGTGCAGGATGGCCACCTGACCAGTGCATGATCAGCAACATGATTAGTGCATGATCAGCTACGTGATCAGTGCATGATCAGCCACGTGATCTCTGTATGATCAGCGACGAGATCAGTGCATGTGCATTCACGTGAGAAGTGTGTGAACAGCCATGTGATCAGTGCATGATAGCCAAGTTATCAATGCATTATAGCTATGTGATCGGTGCATGCTCAGTCACATGATCAGTGCATGATCATCCACGTGATCACTGTATCATCTGCCACGTGATCAGTGCATGTGCTGTCACGTGATCAGTGCATGATCAGTCACGTGATCCGGGCATGCGAACTCATGAGATCAGTGCATGACAGCTACGCAATCAGTGCATTATCAGTCACGTGATCAATGCATGATCAGCCACGTGATCAGTGCATGATAGCCACTAAAACAGTGCATGAACAGGTAGGTGATCAGTTCATGCGCATTCACGTGATCAGTTCATTATAAACACGTTATCAGTGCATGATAGCCACGTGATTAGTTCATGAGCAGTCACGTAATCAGTGTATGATCATCCACGTGATCAGTACATGACAGCAACCTGATCAGTGCATGGTAAGCAACGTGATTAGTGCATGATTAGTCACGTGATCAGCGCATGATCAGCCACTTGATCAGTGCATGATCAGCCATGTGATCAGTCCATGATCAGCCACATGTCAGTGCATGATCAGGCACATGATCAGTGTATGATAGCCAGGTTATCAGTGCATGATCAGCCACGTAATCAGTGCATGATCAGCCAAGTGATCAGTGCATGAACAGTCACATGATCATTGTATGATCAGCTTCATGATCAGTGCATGATCAGCCATGTGATCTGTGCATGATCAGTCATGTGATCAGTGCATGATCAGTCACCTGATGAGTGCATGATCAGGCACGTTATCAGTGCATGATCAGGCACATGATCAGTGCATTATCAGTCACGTGATCAGTGTATGATCAGCCACGTCATCAGTGCATGATAACCACATGACTAGTGCATGATCAGACACGTGATCAGTGCATGATATGCCACGGGATCAGTGCATGATAGCCATGTGATCAGTGCATGATAGATACGTGATCAGTGCATGATCAGCCAAGTAATCAGTGCATGATCGTCCACTTGATCTCTGTATGATTAGCCACGTGATCAGTGCATGTGCAGTCACGAGATCAGTGTATGATCAGCCACGTGTTCAGTGCATGATAGCCAAGTGATCAATGCATGATAGCTAAGTGATAAGTGCATGCTCAGTCACAGGAGCAGTGCATGATCAGCCACGTGATCAGTGCATGATAGCCACGTGATCATTGCCTACATTTACGTGATCAGTGCATGTGAAATCACGTGATTAGTGCAAGCACAGTCAAGTAATCATTGAATGATCAGCCACGTGTTCAATGCATGATAGACAGGTGATCAGTGCATGATAGCCACGTGATCAGTGCATGATAGTCATGTGATCAGTGCATGATAGACACGTGAGCAGTGCATGATAGCCACGTGATCCGTGCATGATAGCTACGTGATCAGTGCATAATCAGCCACGTAATCAGTGCATGATAGCCACCTGAGCAGCGCATGTTCAGCAACGTGAATAGTGCATGATCAGCCACGTGATCAGTGCATGATAGCCACCTGATCAGTGCATGGTAAGCAACGTGATTAGTGCATGATTAGCCACGTGATTAGCGCATGATCAGCCACGTGATCAGTGCAGGATCAGCCATGTGATCAGTGCATGCACAGTCACGTGATCAGTGTATGATCAGCTTCATGATCAGTGAATGATCAGCCACGTGATCAGTGCATGATCAGCCACGTGATCAGTGCATGATCAGCCATGTGATGAGTGCATGCACAGTCACGTGATCAGTGTATGATCAGCTTCGTGATCAGTGCATGATCAGCCATGTGATCAGTGCATGATCAGTCACGTGATCAGTGCATGATCAGTCACGTGATAAGTGCATGATCAGTAACGTGATCAGTGTATGATCATCCACATGATCAGTGCATGCACAGTCACGTGATCAGTGCATTATAGCCAAGTGATCAGTTCTTGATTAGTCACATGATCAGCACCATTCAGACACGAGATCACTGTATGCTAAGTCTCGTGATCAGTTCATGATCAGCGACGTGATCAGTGTATGATTAGCCACGTGATCAGTGCATGATCTGCAACGTGATTAGTGCATGATCAGCCACGTGGTTAGTGCATGATTAACCACGTGATCAGTGCATGATCTGCCACATGATCAGTGCATGATCAGCCCCGTGATCAGTGCATGCACAGTCACGTGATCAGTGTATCATCGGCTTCGTGATCAGTGCATAATCAGCCACGAGATCAGTGCATGATCAGGCACATGAAGGGTCCATGATCATTCACGTGTTCAGTGTATGACAGCCAGGTTATCAGGGCATGATCAGCCACGTGATCAGTTCATGCACAGTCACGTTATCAGTGTATGCTCAGCTTCGTGATAAGTGCATGATCAGCCACATGATCCGTGCAGGATCAGGACGTGATAAGTGCATCATCAGTCACGTGATCAGTTCATGATCAGCCACGTGATCAGTGCGTGATCAGGCTCGTTATCAGTGCATGATCAGTCACGTGATCAGTGTATGATCAGCCACGTGATCAGTGCATGATAGCCACGTGATCAGTGCATGATCAGTCACGTGATCAGTGCATGATCAGCCACGTGATCAGTGCATGATAGCCATGTGATCAGTGCATGATAGCTACGTGATCAGTGCATGATCAGCCACGAAATCAGTGCAGGATGGCCACCTGACCAGTGCATGATCAGCAACATGATTAGTGCATGATCAGCTACGTGATCAGTGCATGATCAGCCACGTGATCTCTGTATGATCAGCGACGAGATCAGTGCATGTGCATTCACGTGAGCAGTGTGTGAACAGCCATGTGATCAGTGCATGATAGCCAAGTGATTAATGCATTATAGCTATGTGATCGGTGCATGCTCAGTCACAAGATCAGCGCATGATCAGCCACGTGATCAGTGCATGATCAGCCATGTGATCAGTGCATGCACAGTCACGTGATCAGTGTATGATCAGCTTCATGATCAGTGAATGATCAGCCACGTGATCAGTGCATGATCAGCCACGTGATCATTGCATGATCAGCCATGTGATCAGTGCATGCACAGTCACGTGATCAGTGTATGATCAGCTTCGTGATCAGTGCATGATCAGCCATGTGATCAGTGCATGATCAGTCACGAGATCAGTGCATGATCAGTCACGTGATAAGTGCATGATCAGTAACGTGATCAGTGTATGATCATCCACATGATCAGTGCATGCACAGTCACGTGATCAGTGCATTATAGCCAAGTGATCAGTTCTTGATTAGTCACATGATCAGCACCATTCAGACACGAGATCACTGTATGCTAAGTCTCGTGATCAGTTCATGATCAGCGACGTGATCAGTGTATGATCAGCCACGTGATCAGTGCATGATCTGCAACGTGATTAGTGCATGATCAGCCACGTGGTTAGTGCATGATTAACCACGTGATCAGTGCATGATCTGCCACATGATCAGTACATGATCAGCCCCGTGATCAGTGCATGCACAGTCACGTGATCAGTGTATCATCGGCTTTGTGATCAGTGCATGATCAGCCAGGAGATCAGTGCATGATCAGGCACGTGAAGGGTGCATGATCATTCACGTGTTCAGTGTATGACAGCCAGGTTATCAGGGCATGATCAGCCACATGATCAGTTCATGCACAGTCACGTTATCAGTGTATGCTCAGCTTCGTGATAAGTGCATGATCAGCCACGTGATCAGTGCATGATCAGGACGTGATCAGTGCATCATCAGTCCCGTGATCAGTGCATGATCAGCCACGTGATCAGTGCGTGATCAGGCTCGTGATCAGTGCATGATCAGTCACGTGATCAGTGTATGATCAGCCACGTGATCAGTGCATGATAGCCACGTGATCAGTGCATGATCAGTCACGAGATCAGTGCATGATCAGCCACGCGATCAGTGCATGATAGCCATGTGATCAGTGCATGATAAGCTACGTGATCAGTGCGTGATCAGCCACGTAATCAGTGCAGGATGGCCACCTGACCAATGCATGATCAGCAACATGATTAGTGCATGATCAGCTACGTGATCAGTGCATGATCAGCCACGTAATCAGTGCAGGATGGCCACCTGACCAGTGCATGATCAGCAACATGATTAGTGCATGATCAGCTACGTGATCAGTGCATGATCAGCCACGTGATCTCTGTATGATCAGCGACGAGATCAGTGCATGTGCATTCACGTGAGAAGTGTGTGAACAGCCATGTGATCAGTGCATGATAGCCAAGTTATCAATGCATTATAGCTATGTGATCGGTGCATGCTCAGTCACATGATCAGTGCATGATCATCCACGTGATCACTGTATCATCTGCCACGTGATCAGTGCATGTGCTGTCACGTGATCAGTGCATGATCAGTCACGTGATCCGGGCATGCGAACTCATGAGATCAGTGCATGACAGCTACGCAATCAGTGCATAATCAGTCACGTGATCAATGCATGATCGGCCACGTGATCAGTGCATGATAGCCACTAAAACAGTGCATGAACAGGTAGGTGATCAGTTCATGCGCATTCACGTGATCAGTTCATTATAAACACGTTATCAGTGCATGATAGCCACGTGATTAGTTCATGAGCAGTCACGTAATCAGTGTATGATCATCCACGTGATCAGTACATGACAGCAACCTGATCAGTGCATGGTAAGCAACGTGATTAGTGCATGATTAGTCACGTGATCAGCGCATGATCAGCCACTTGATCAGTGCATGATCAGCCATGTGATCAGTCCATGATCAGCCACATGTCAGTGCATGATCAGGCACATGATCAGTGTATGATAGCCAGGTTATCAGTGCATGATCAGCCACGTAATCAGTGCATGATCAGCCAAGTGATCAGTGCATGAACAGTCACATGATCATTGTATGATCAGCTTCATGATCAGTGCATGATCAGCCATGTGATCTGTGCATGATCAGTCATGTGATCAGTGCCTGATCAGTCACCTGATCAGTGCATGATCAGGCACGTTATCAGTGCATGATCAGGCACATGATCAGTGCATTATCAGTCACGTGATCAGTGTATGATCAGCCACGTCATCAGTGCATGATAACCACATGACTAGTGCATGATCAGACACGTGATCAGTGCATGATATGCCACGGGATCAGTGCATGATAGCCATGTGATCAGTGCATGATAGATACGTGATCAGTGCATGATCAGCCAAGTAATCAGTGCATGATCGTCCACTTGATCTCTGTATGATTAGCCACGTGATCAGTGCATGTGCAGTCACGAGATCAGTGTATGATCAGCCACGTGTTCAGTGCATGATAGCCAAGTGATCAATGCATGATAGCTAAGTGATAAGTGCATGCTCAGTCACAGGAGCAGTGCATGATCAGCCACGTGATCAGTGCATGATAGCCACGTGATCATTGCCTACATTTACGTGATCAGTGCATGTGAAATCACGTGATTAGTGCAAGCACAGTCAAGTAATCATTGAATGATCAGCCACGTGTTCAATGCATGATAGACAGGTGATCAGTGCATGATAGCCACGTGATCAGTGCATGATAGTCATGTGATCAGTGCATGATAGACACGTGAGCAGTGCATGATAGCCACGTGATCCGTGCATGATAGCTACGTGATCAGTGCATAATCAGCCACGTAATCAGTGCATGATAGCCACCTGAGCAGCGCATGTTCAGCAACGTGAATAGTGCATGATCAGCCACGTGATCAGTGCATGATAGCCACCTGATCAGTGCATGGTAAGCAACGTGATTAGTGCATGATTAGCCACGTGATCAGCGCATGATCAGCCACGTGATCAGTGCAGGATCAGCCATGTGATCAGTGCATGCACAGTCACGTGATCAGTGTATGATCAGCTATGATCAGTGAATGATCAGCCACGTGATCAGTGCATGATCAGCCACGTGATCAGTGCATGATCAGCCATGTGATGAGTGCATGCACAGTCACGTGATCAGTGTATGATCAGCTTCGTGATCAGTGCATGATCAGCCATGTGATCAGTGCATGATCAGTCACGAGATCAGTGCATGATCAGTCACGTGATAAGTGCATGATCAGTAACGTGATCAGTGTATGATCATCCACATGATCAGTGCATGCACAGTCACGTGATCAGTGCATTATAGCCAAGTGATCAGTTCTTGATTAGTCACATGATCAGCACCATTCAGACACGAGATCACTGTATGCTAAGTCTCGTGATCAGTTCATGATCAGCGACGTGATCAGTGTATGATTAGCCACGTGATCAGTGCATGATCTGCAACGTGATTAGTGCATGATCAGCCACGTGGTTAGTGCATGATTAACCACGTGATCAGTGCATGATCTGCCACATGATCAGTGCATGATCAGCCCCGTGATCAGTGCATGCACAGTCACGTGATCAGTGTATCATCGGCTTCGTGATCAGTGCATAATCAGCCACGAGATCAGTGCATGATCAGGCACATGAAGGGTCCATGATCATTCACGTGTTCAGTGTATGACAGCCAGGTTATCAGGGCATGATCAGCCACGTGATCAGTTCATGCACAGTCACGTTATCAGTGTATGCTCAGCTTCGTGATAAGTGCATGATCAGCCACATGATCAGTGCAGGATCAGGACGTGATAAGTGCATCATCAGTCACGTGATCAGTTCATGATCAGCCACGTGATCAGTGCGTGATCAGGCTCGTGATCAGTGCATGATCAGTCACGTGATCAGTGTATGATCAGCCACGTGATCAGTGCATGATAGCCACGTGATCAGTGCATGATCAGTCACGTGATCAGTGCATGATCAGCCACGTGATCAGTGCATGATAGCCATGTGATCAGTGCATGATAGCACGTGATCAGTGCATGATCAGCCACGAAATCAGTGCAGGATGGCCACCTGACCAGTGCATGATCAGCAACATGATTAGTGCATGATCAGCTACGTGATCAGTGCATGATCAGCCACGTGATCTCTGTATGATCAGCGACGAGATCAGTGCATGTGCATTCACGTGAGCAGTGTGTGAACAGCCATGTGATCAGTGCATGATAGCCAAGTGATTAATGCATTATAGCTATGTGATCAGTGCATGCTCAGTCACAAGATCAGCGCATGATCAGCCACGTGATCAGTGCATGATCAGCCATGTGATCAGTGCATGCACAGTCACGTGATCAGTGTATGATCAGCTTCATGATCAGTGAATGATCAGCCACGTGATCAGTGCATGATCAGCCACGTGATCATTGCATGATCAGCCATGTGATCAGTGCATGCACAGTCACGTGATCAGTGTATGATCAGCCGTGATCAGTGCATGATCAGCCATGTGATCAGTGCATGATCAGTCACGAGATCAGTGCATGATCAGTCACGTGATAAGTGCATGATCAGTAACGTGATCAGTGTATGATCATCCACATGATCAGTGCATGCACAGTCACGTGATCAGTGCATTATAGCCAAGTGATCAGTTCTTGATTAGTCACATGATCAGCACCATTCAGACACGAGATCACTGTATGCTAAGTCTCGTGATCAGTTCATGATCAGCGACGTGATCAGTGTATGATCAGCCACGTGATCAGTGCATGATCTGCAACGTGATTAGTGCATGATCAGCCACGTGGTTAGTGCATGATTAACCACGTGATCAGTGCATGATCTGCCACATGATCAGTGCATGATCAGCCCCGTGATCAGTGCATGCACAGTCACGTGATCAGTGTATCATCGGCTTTGTGATCAGTGCATGATCAGCCACGAGATCAGTGCATGATCAGGCACGTGAAGGGTGCATGATCATTCACGTGTTCAGTGTATGACAGCCAGGTTATCAGGGCATGATCAGCCACATGATCAGTTCATGCACAGTCACGTTATCAGTGTATGCTCAGCTTCGTGATAAGTGCATGATCAGCCACGTGATCAGTGCATGATCAGGACGTGATCAGTGCATCATCAGTCCCGTGATCAGTGCATGATCAGCCACGTGATCAGTGCGTGATCAGGCTCGTGATCAGTGCATGATCAGTCACGTGATCAGTGTATGATCAGCCACGTGATCAGTGCATGATAGCCACGTGATCAGTGCATGATCAGTCACGAGATCAGTGCATGATCAGCCACGTGATCAGTGCATGATAGCCATGTGATCAGTGCATGATAGCTACGTGATCAGTGCGTGATCAGCCACGTAATCAGTGCAGGATGGCCACCTGACCAATGCATGATCAGCAACATGATTAGTGCATGATCAGCTACGTGATCAGTGCATGATCAGCCACGTAATCAGTGCAGGATGGCCACCTGACCAGTGCATGATCAGCAACATGATTAGTGCATGATCAGCTACGTGATCAGTGCATGATCAGCCACGTGATCTCTGTATGATCAGCGACGAGATCAGTGCATGTGCATTCACGTGAGAAGTGTGTGAACAGCCATGTGATCAGTGCATGATAGCCAAGTTATCAATGCATTATAGCTATGTGATCGGTGCATGCTCAGTCACATGATCAGTGCATGATCATCCACGTGATCACTGTATCATCTGCCACGTGATCAGTGCATGTGCTGTCACGTGATCAGTGCATGATCAGTCACGTGATCCGGGCATGCGAACTCATGAGATCAGTGCATGACAGCTACGCAATCAGTGCATAATCAGTCACGTGATCAATGCATGATCGGCCACGTGATCAGTGCATGATAGCCACTAAAACAGTGCATGAACAGGTAGGTGATCAGTTCATGCGCATTCACGTGATCAGTTCATTATAAACACGTTATCAGTGCATGATAGCCACGTGATTAGTTCATGAGCAGTCACGTAATCAGTGTATGATCATCCACGTGATCAGTACATGACAGCAACCTGATCAGTGCATGGTAAGCAACGTGATTAGTGCATGATTAGTCACGTGATCAGCGCATGATCAGCCACTTGATCAGTGCATGATCAGCCATGTGATCAGTCCATGATCGCAACATGTCAGTGCATGATCAGGCACATGATCAGTGTATGATAGCCAGGTTATCAGTGCATGATCAGCCACGTAATCAGTGCATGATCAGCCAAGTGATCAGTGCATGAACAGTCACATGATCATTGTATGATCAGCTTCATGATCAGTGCATGATCAGCCATGTGATCTGTGCATGATCAGTCATGTGATCAGTGCATGATCAGTCACCTGATCAGTGCATGATCAGGCACGTTATCAGTGCATGATCAGGCACATGATCAGTGCATTATCAGTCACGTGATCAGTGTATGATCAGCCACGTCATCAGTGCATGATAACCACATGACTAGTGCATGATCAGACACGTGATCAGTGCATGATATGCCACGGGATCAGTGCATGATAGCCATGTGATCAGTGCATGATAGATACGTGATCAGTGCATGATCAGCCAAGTAATCAGTGCATGATCGTCCACTTGATCTCTGTATGATTAGCCACGTGATCAGTGCATGTGCAGTCACGAGATCAGTGTATGATCAGCCACGTGTTCAGTGCATGATAGCCAAGTGATCAATGCATGATAGCTAAGTGATAAGTGCATGCTCAGTCACAGGAGCAGTGCATGATCAGCCACGTGATCAGTGCATGATAGCCACGTGATCATTGCCTACATTTACGTGATCAGTGCATGTGAAATCACGTGATTAGTGCAAGCACAGTCAAGTAATCATTGAATGATCAGCCACGTGTTCAATGCATGATAGACAGGTGATCAGTGCATGATAGCCACGTGATCAGTGCATGATAGTCATGTGATCAGTGCATGATAGACACGTGAGCAGTGCATGATAGCCACGTGATCCGTGCATGATAGCCACGTGATCAGTGCATAATCAGCCACGTAATCAGTGCATGATAGCCACCTGAGCAGCGCATGTTCAGCAACGTGAATAGTGCATGATCAGCCACGTGATCAGTGCATGATAGCCACCTGATCAGTGCATGGTAAGCAACGTGATTAGTGCATGATTAGCCACGTGATCAGCGCATGATCAGCCACGTGATCAGTGCAGGATCAGCCATGTGATCAGTGCATGCACAGTCACGTGATCAGTGTATGATCAGCTTCATGATCAGTGAATGATCAGCCACGTGATCAGTGCATGATCAGCCACGTGATCAGTGCATGATCAGCCATGTGATCAGTGCATGCACAGTCACGTGATCAGTGTATGATCAGCCTCGTGATCAGTGCATGATCAGCCATGTGATCAGTGCATGATCAGTCACGAGATCAGTGCATGATCAGTCACGTGATAAGTGCATGATCAGTAACGTGATCAGTGTATGATCATCCACATGATCAGTGCATGCACAGTCACGTGATCAGTGCATTATAGCCAAGTGATCAGTTCTTGATTAGTCACATGATCAGCACCATTCAGACACGAGATCACTGTATGCTAAGTCTCGTGATCAGTTCATGATCAGCGACGTGATCAGTGTATGATTAGCCACGTGATCAGTGCATGATCTGCAACGTGATTAGTGCATGATCAGCCACGTGGTTAGTGCATGATTAACCACGTGATCAGTGCATGATCTGCCACATGATCAGTGCATGATCAGCCCCGTGATCAGTGCATGCACAGTCACGTGATCAGTGTATCATCGGCTTCGTGATCAGTGCATAATCAGCCACGAGATCAGTGCATGATCAGGCACATGAAGGGTCCATGATCATTCACGTGTTCAGTGTATGACAGCCAGGTTATCAGGGCATGATCAGCCACGTGATCAGTTCATGCACAGTCACGTTATCAGTGTATGCTCAGCTTCGTGATAAGTGCATGATCAGCCACATGATCAGTGCAGGATCAGGACGTGATAAGTGCATCATCAGTCACGTGATCAGTTCATGATCAGCCACGTGATCAGTGCGTGATCAGGCTCGTGATCAGTGCATGATCAGTCACGTGATCAGTGTGTGATCAGCCACGTGATCAGTGCATGATAGCCACGTGATCAGTGCATGATCAGTCACGTGATCAGTGCATGATCAGCCACGTGATCAGTGCATGATAGCCATGTGATCAGTGCATGATAGCTACGTGATCAGTGCATGATCAGCCACGAAATCAGTGCAGGATGGCCACCTGACCAGTGCATGATCAGCAACATGATTAGTGCATGATCAGCCACGTGATCAGTGCATGATCAGCCACGTGATCTCTGTATGATCAGAGACGAGATCAGTGCATGTGCATTCACGTGAGCAGTGTGTGAACAGCCATGTGATCAGTGCATGATAGCCAAGTGATTAATGCATTATAGCTATGTGATCGGTGCATGCTCAGTCACAAGATCAGCGCATGATCAGCCACGTGATCAGTGCATGATCAGCCATGTGATCAGTGCATGCACAGTCACGTGATCAGTGTATGATCAGCTTCATGATCAGTGAATGATCAGCCACGTGATCAGTGCATGATCAGCCACGTGATCAGTGCATGATCAGCCATGTGATCAGTGCATGCACAGTCACGTGATCAGTGTATGATCAGCTTCGTGATCAGTGCATGATCAGCCATGTGATCAGTGCATGATCAGTCACGAGATCAGTGCATGATCAGTCACGTGATAAGTGCATGATCAGTAACGTGATCAGTGTATGATCATCCACATGATCAGTGCATGCACAGTCACGTGATCAGTGCATTATAGCCAAGTGATCAGTTCTTGATTAGTCACATGATCAGCACCATTCAGACACGAGATCACTGTATGCTAAGTCTCGTGATCAGTTCATGATCAGCGACGTGATCAGTGTATGATCAGCCACGTGATCAGTGCATGATCTGCAACGTGATTAGTGCATGATCAGCCACGTGGTTAGTGCATGATTAACCACGTGATCAGTGCATGATCTGCCACATGATCAGTGCATGATCAGCCCCGTGATCAGTGCATGCACAGTCACGTGATCAGTGTATCATCGGCTTTGTGATCAGTGCATGATCAGCCAGGAGATCAGTGCATGATCAGGCACGTGAAGGGTGCATGATCATTCACGTGTTCAGTGTATGACAGCCAGGTTATCAGGGCATGATCAGCCACATGATCAGTTCATGCACAGTCACGTTATCAGTGTATGCTCAGCTTCGTGATAAGTGCATGATCAGCCACGTGATCAGTGCATGATCAGGACGTGATCAGTGCATCATCAGTCCCGTGATCAGTGCATGATCAGCCACGTGATCAGTGCGTGATCAGGCTCGTGATCAGTGCATGATCAGTCACGTGATCAGTGTATGATCAGCCACGTGATCAGTGCATGATAGCCACGTGATCAGTGCATGATCAGTCACGAGATCAGTGCATGATCAGCCACGTGATCAGTGCATGATAGCCATGTGATCAGTGCATGATAGCTACGTGATCAGTGCGTGATCAGCCACGTAATCAGTGCAGGATGGCCACCTGACCAATGCATGATCAGCAACATGATTAGTGCATGATCAGCTACGTGATCAGTGCATGATCAGCCACGTAATCAGTGCAGGATGGCCACCTGACCAGTGCATGATCAGCAACATGATTAGTGCATGATCAGCTACGTGATCAGTGCATGATCAGCCACGTGATCTCTGTATGATCAGCGACGAGATCAGTGCATGTGCATTCACGTGAGAAGTGTGTGAACAGCCATGTGATCAGTGCATGATAGCCAAGTTATCAATGCATTATAGCTATGTGATCGGTGCATGCTCAGTCACATGATCAGTGCATGATCATCCACGTGATCACTGTATCATCTGCCACGTGATCAGTGCATGTGCTGTCACGTGATCAGTGCATGATCAGTCACGTGATCCGGGCATGCGAACTCATGAGATCAGTGCATGACAGCTACGCAATCAGTGCATAATCAGTCACGTGATCAATGCATGATCGGCCACGTGATCAGTGCATGATAGCCACTAAAACAGTGCATGAACAGGTAGGTGATCAGTTCATGCGCATTCACGTGATCAGTTCATTATAAACACGTTATCAGTGCATGATAGCCACGTGATTAGTTCATGAGCAGTCAGGTAATCAGTGTATGATCAGCCACGTGATCAGTGCATGACAGCAACCTGATCAGTGCATGGTAAGCAACGTGATTAGTGCATGATTAGTCACGTGATCAGCGCATGATCAGCCACTTGATCAGTGCATGATCAGCCATGTGATCAGTCCATGATCGCAACATGTCAGTGCATGATCAGGCACATGATCAGTGTATGATAGCCAGGTTATCAGTGCATGATCAGCCACGTAATCAGTGCATGATCAGCCAAGTGATCAGTGCATGAACAGTCACATGATCATTGTATGATCAGCTTCATGATCAGTGCATGATCAGCCATGTGATCTGTGCATGATCAGTCATGTGATCAGTGCCTGATCAGTGCATGATCAGGCACGTTATCAGTGCATGATCAGGCACATGATCAGTGCATTATCAGTCACGTGATCAGTGTATGATCAGCCACGTCATCAGTGCATGATAACCACATGACTAGTGCATGATCAGACACGTGATCAGTGCATGATATGCCACGGGATCAGTGCATGATAGCCATGTGATCAGTGCATGATAGATACGTGATCAGTGCATGATCAGCCAAGTAATCAGTGCATGATCGTCCACTTGATCTCTGTATGATTAGCCACGTGATCAGTGCATGTGCAGTCACGAGATCAGTGTATGATCAGCCACGTGTTCAGTGCATGATAGCCAAGTGATCAATGCATGATAGCTAAGTGATAAGTGCATGCTCAGTCACAGGAGCAGTGCATGATCAGCCACGTGATCAGTGCATGATAGCCACGTGATCATTGCCTACATTTACGTGATCAGTGCATGTGAAATCACGTGATTAGTGCAAGCACAGTCAAGTAATCATTGAATGATCAGCCACGTGTTCAATGCATGATAGACACGTGATCAGTGCATGATAGCCACGTGATCAGTGCATGATAGTCATGTGATCAGTGCATGATAGACACGTGAGCAGTGCATGATAGCCACGTGATCCGTGCATGATCTGTCACGTGATCAGTGCATGTGCAGTCACGTGATCATTGTGTGATCAGCCACGTGATCAGTGCATGTTAGCCAACTGATCAGTGCATGGTAAGCAACGTGAATAGTGCATGATTAGCCACGTCATCAGCGCATGATCAGCCACTTGATCAGTGCTTGATCAGCCACATGATAAGTGCATGTGCAGTCACGTGATCAGTGTATGATCAGCCACGTGATCAGTGCATGATCAGGCACGTGAAGAGTGCATGATCAGTCACGTGATCAGTGTATGATAACCAGGTTATCAGTGCATGATCAGCCAAGTAATCAGTGCATGATCAGCCATGTGATCAGTGCATGCACAGTCACGTGATCAGTGTATGATCAGCCAAGTGATCAGTGCATGATCAGGCACGTGAAGAGTGCATGAGGGCATCGGGATCAGTGCATGATCAGTCTCGGGATCAGTGCATGATCAGCCACGGGATCAGTGCATGTTAGCCATGTGATCAGTGCACGATAGCTACGTGATCAGTGCATAATCAGCCACGTAATCAGTGCATGATAGCCACCTGAGCAGCGCATGATCAGCAACGTGATTAGTGCATGATCAGCCACGTGATCAGTGCATGATCAGCCACGTGATCACTGTATGATCAGCCAGGTGATCAGTGCATGATTAGGCACGGGAAGAGTGCATGAACAGTCACATGATCAGTTTATGATAGCCAGGTTATCAGCGCATGATCAGCCACGTGATCAGTGCATAATCAGCCATGTGATCAGTGCATGCACAGTCACGTGATTAGTGTATGATCAGCTTCGTGATCAGTGCATGATCAGGCACGTGATCAGAGCATGGTCGTTCAAGTGATAAGTGCATGATCAGGCACGTGATCAGTGCATGATCAGGCACGTGATCAGTGCATGATCAGCCATGTAATCAGTGAATGAGCAGCCACGTGATCACTGTATGATCAGCCACGTTATCAGTGCATGTGCAGTCACGTGATCAGTGTATGATCATCCATGTGTTCAGTGCATGATAGACAAGTGATCAATGCACGATATCTACGTGATCTGTGCATGCTCAGTCACATGAGCAGTGCATGATCAGCCACGTGATCAGTGCATGATAAGCAACGTGTTTAGTGCATGATCAGCCACGTGATTAGTGTATGATCAGCCACGTGATCAGTGCATGATCAGCGACGTGATCAGTGTATTATCACCCACGTGATCAGTGCATGATCCGCAACGTGATTAGTGCATGATCCGCCACGTGGTTAGTGTATGATTAACCACGTGATCAGTTCATGATGTGCCACATGATCAGTGCATGATCAGCCACGTGATCAGTGCATGCACAGTCACATGATCAGTGTAAGATCAGCTTCGTGATCAGTGCATGATTAGTTACGTGACCAATGTATGATTAGCCACGTGATCTGTGCATGATAGCCACGTGATCAGTGCATGCACAGTCCCGTGATCAGTGTATGATCAGCTTCGTGATCAGTGTATGATCAGACAGGTGATCCGTGCATGATCAGGCCCGTGATCAGTGCTTGATCATTCATGTGATCAGTGTATGGACATACACGTGATCAGTGCATAAACAGGCACATGAAGAGTCCATGATCAGTCACGTGATCAGTGTATGATCAGCCATGTTATCAGTGCATGATCCGCAACATGATTAGTGAATGATCAGCCACGTGATCAGTGCATGATCAGCCACGTGATCAGTGCATGATCAGCAAGGTGATCAGTGCATGCACAGTCACGTGATTAGTGTATGATCAGCTTCGTGATCAGTTATTGATCAGTCACATGATCAGTGCATGATCAACCACTTTATCAGTGCATTTTCAGCCACATGATCAGTGCATGATCAGTCACGTGATCAGTGTATGATCATCCACATACTCAGTGAATGTGCAGTCCCGTGATCAGTGCATGATAGCCATGTGATCAGTGCAGGATCAGTCACGTGATCAGTGCGGGATCAGTCACGTGATCAGTGTATGATCATCCACATAATCAGTGCATGAGCAGTCACGTGATCAGTGCATGATAGCCATGTGATCAGTGCATGATCAGTCACGTGATCAGTGCATGATCAGCCCCCTGATCAGTGTATGATCAGCCAGGTGATCATTGATTGCATGCCCAGTCACGTGATCAGTGTACGATAGCCACATTATCAGTGCATGAAAGCCAACTGATCAGTGCATGATCTGTCACGTGGTGAGTGTATGATCATCCACGTGATCAGTGCATGCGCAGTCTCGTGATCAGTGTATGATCAGGCACGTGATCAGTGCATGATAGCCACGGGATCAGTGCATGATAGCCACCTGAGCAGTGCATGATCAGCAACGTGATTAGTGCATGATCAGCCACGTGATCAGTGCATGATCAGCCACGTGATCACTGTATGATCAGCCATGTGATCAGTGCATATGCAGTCACGTGATCAGTGTATGAAAAGCCACATGATCAGTGCATGATCAGGCACGAGAAGAGTGCATGATCAGTCACGTGATTAGTGTATGATAGCCTGGTTATCAGCCCATGATCAGCCACGTGATCAGTGCATGATCAGTCATGTGATCAGTGCATGCACAATCAGGTGATCAGTGTATTATCAGCTTCGTGATCAGTGCAGGATCAGCCACGTGATCATTGCATGATCAGGCACGTGATCAGAGCATGGTCATTCATGTGGTAAGTGCATGATGAGGCACGTGATCAGTGCACGATCAGGCACGTGATCAGTGCGTGATCAGTCACATGATCAGTGCATGATCAGCCACGTGATCAGTGTACGATCAGCCACGTGATCAGTGCATGATAAGTAACGTGATTAGTGCATGATTAGCCACGTGATCAGTGTACGATTAGACACGTGATTAGTGCATGATCAGCCACGTGTCAGTGCATGATCAGCCACACGATGAGTGCATGATACGAAACCTGATTAGTGCATGATCGGCCACGTGATCAGTGCCTCATCAGCCACGTGGTCAGTGCATGCACATTCACGTGATCAGTGTATGATCAGCTTCGTGATCATGGCATGATTAGTTACGTGAACAATGTATGATTAGCCAGTTGATCAGTGCATGATAGCCACGGAAACAGTGCATGAACAGGTACATGATCAGTTCATGCGCAGTCACGTCAATCGTGCATGATAGACACGTGATCAGTGCATGATCAACCACGTGATCAGTGCATGCACAGTCACGTGTTCAGTGTATGATCAGCTTCCTGATCAGTGCATGATCAACCACGTGATCAGTGCATGATCACGCAGTTTAAGAGTGTATGATTAGTCACGTGATCAGTGTATGATAGCCAGCTTAACAGTGCATGATCAGCCACGAGATCAGTGCCTGATGAGCCACGTGATCAGTGCATGATAGCCAGGTGATCAGTGCATGATCAGTCACGTGATTAGTGCATGATCTGTCACTTGATCAGTGTATGATATCCACGTGATCAGTTCATGGGCCGTCATGTGATCAGTGCTCGATAGCTTCATGATGAGTGCATGATCAGCCACGTGATCAGTGCAAGATTGCCAAGTTATCAGTGCATGATTAGTTACGTGATCAATGTATGATTAGCCACTTGATTAGTGCATGATCAGCCACGTGATCAGTGCATGATCAGCCACGTGATGACTGCATGATACGCAACGTGATTAGTGCATTATCAGCCACGTGATCAGTGTATGATCAGATACGTGATCAGTGCATGATCAGCCACGTGATCAGTGCATGCACAGTCCCGTGTTCAGTGTATGATCACCTTCGTTATCAGTGCATGATCAGACACGTGATCAGTGCATGATGAGGCACGAGATGAATGCCTGACCAGCCACGTAAACAGTGAATGATCAGCCACGTGATCAGTTCCTGATCAGGCACGTGATCAGTGCATGATCAGTTACATGATCAGTGTATGACCAGCCACGTGATCGGTGCATGAGGGCATCGGGATCAGTGCATGATCAGCCACGGAATCAGTGCATGATAGCCATGTGATCAGTGCATGATAGCTACGTGATCAGTGCATAATCAGCCACGTAATCAGTGCATGATAGCCACCTGAGCAGCGCATGATCAGCAACGTGATTAGTGCATGATCAACAACGTGATCAGTGCATGATCAGCCACGTGATCACTGTATGATCAGCCAGGTGATCAGTGCATGATTAGGCACTGGAAGAGTGCATGATCTGTCACTTGATCAGTGTATAATATCCACGTGATCAGTGCATGCGCAGTCACGTGATTAGTGTATGATCAGCCACGTGATCAGTGCATGATAGCCACCTGATCAGTGCATGGTAAGCAACGTGATTAGTGCATGATTAGCCACGTGATCAGCGCATGATCAGCCACGTGATCAGTGCAGGATCAGCCATGTGATCAGTGCATGCACAGTCACGTGATCAGTGTATGATCAGCTTCATGATCAGTGAATGATCAGCCACGTGATCAGTGCATGATCAGCCACGTGATCAGTGCATGATCAGCCATGTGATCAGTGCATGCACAGTCACGTGATCAGTGTATGATCAGCTTCGTGATCAGTGCATGATCAGCCATGTGATCAGTGCATGATCAGTCACGAGATCAGTGCATGATCAGTCACGTGATAAGTGCATGATCAGTAACGTGATCAGTGTATGATCATCCACATGATCAGTGCATGCACAGTCACGTGATCAGTGCATTATAGCCAAGTGATCAGTTCTTGATTAGTCACATGATCAGCACCATTCAGACACGAGATCACTGTATGCTAAGTCTCGTGATCAGTTCATGATCAGCGACGTGATCAGTGTATGATCAGCCACGTGATCAGTGCATGATCTCCAACGTGATTAGTGCATGATCAGCCACGTGGTTAGTGCATGATTAACCACGTGATCAGTGCATGATCTGCCACATGATCAGTGCATGATCAGCCCCGTGATCAGTGCATGCACAGTCACGTGATCAGTGTATCATCGGCTTCGTGATCAGTGCATAATCAGCCACGAGATCAGTGCATGATCAGGCACATGAAGGGTCCATGATCATTCACGTGTTCAGTGTATGACAGCCAGGTTATCAGGGCATGATCAGCCACGTGATCAGTTCATGCACAGTCACGTTATCAGTGTATGCTCAGCTTCGTGATAAGTGCATGATCAGCCACATGATCAGTGCAGGATCAGGACGTGATAAGTGCATCATCAGTCACGTGATCAGTTCATGATCAGCCACGTGATCAGTGCGTGATCAGGCTCGTGATCAGTGCATGATCAGTCACGTGATCAGTGTGTGATCAGCCACGTGATCAGTGCATGATAGCCACGTGATCAGTGCATGATCAGTCACGTGATCAGTGCATGATCAGCCACGTGATCAGTGCATGATAGCCATGTGATCAGTGCATGATAGCTACGTGATCAGTGCATGATCAGCCACGAAATCAGTGCAGGATGGCCACCTGACCAGTGCATGATCAGCAACATGATTAGTGCATGATCAGCTACGTGATCAGTGCATGATCAGCCACGTGATCTCTGTATGATCAGCGACGAGATCAGTGCATGTGCATTCACGTGAGCAGTGTGTGAACAGCCATGTGATCAGTGCATGATAGCCAAGTGATTAATGCATTATAGCTATGTGATCGGTGCATGCTCAGTCACAAGATCAGCACATGATCAGCCACGTGATCAGTGCATGATCAGCCATGTGATCAGTGCATGCACAGTCACGTGATCAGTGTATGATCAGCTTCATGATCAGTGAATGATCAGCCACGTGATCAGTGCATGATCAGCCACGTGATCATTGCATGATCAGCCATGTGATCAGTGCATGCACAGTCACGTGATCAGTGTATGATCAGCTCGTGATCAGTGCATGATCAGCCATGTGATCAGTGCATGATCAGTCACGAGATCAGTGCATGATCAGTCACGTGATAAGTGCATGATCAGTAACGTGATCAGTGTATGATCATCCACATGATCAGTGCATGCACAGTCACGTGATCAGTGCATTATAGCCAAGTGATCAGTTCTTGATTAGTCACATGATCAGCACCATTCAGACACGAGATCACTGTATGCTAAGTCTCGTGATCAGTTCATGATCAGCGACGTGATCAGTGTATGATCAGCCACGTGATCAGTGCATGATCTGCAACGTGATTAGTGCATGATCAGCCACGTGGTTAGTGCATGATTAACCACGTGATCAGTGCATGATCTGCCACATGATCAGTGCATGATCAGCCCCGTGATCAGTGCATGCACAGTCACGTGATCAGTGTATCATCGGCTTTGTGATCAGTGCCTGATCAGCCACGAGATCAGTGCATTATCAGGCACGTGAAGGGTGCATGATCATTCACGTGTTCAGGGTATGACAGCCAGGTTATCTGGGCATGATCAGCCACGTGATCAGTTCATGCACAGTCACGTTATCAGTGTATGCTCAGCTTCGTGATAAGTGCATGATCAGCCACGTGATCAGTACATGATCAGGACGTGATCAGTGCATCATTAGTCCCGTGATCAGTTCATGATCATCCACGTGATCAGTGCGTGATCAGGCTCGTGATCAGTGCATGATCAGTCACGTGATCAGTGTATGATCAGCCACGTGATCAGTGCATGATAGCCACGTGATCAGTGCATGATCAGTCACGAGATCAGTGCATGATCAGCCACGTGATCAGTGCATGATAGCCATGTGATCAGTGCATGATAGCTACGTGATCAGTGCATGATCAGCCACGTAATCAGTGCAGGATGGCCACCTGACCAGTGCATGATCAGCAACATGATTAGTGCATGATCAGCTACGTGATCAGTGCATGATCAGCCACGTGATCTCTGTATGATCAGCGACGAGATCAGTGCATGTGCATTCACGTGAGAAGTGTGTGAACAGCCATGTGATCAGTGCATGATAGCCAAGTTATCAATGCATTATAGCTATGTGATCCGTGCATGCTCAGTCACATGATCAGTGCATGATCATCCACGTGATCACTGTATCATCTGCCACGTGATCAGTGCATGTGCTGTCACGTGATCAGTGCATGATCAGTCACGTGATCCGGGCATGCGAACTCATGAGATCAGTGCATGACAGCTATGCAATCAGTGCATAATCAGTCACGTGATCTATGCATGATCGGCCACGTGATCAGTGCATGATAGCCACTAAAACAGTGCATGAACAGGTAGGTGGTCAGTTCATGCGCATTCACGTGATCAGTTCATTATAAACACGTTATCAGTGCATGATAGCCACGTGATTAGTTCATGAGCAGTCACGTAATCAGTGTATGATCATCCACGTGATCAGTGCATGACAGCAACCTGATCAGTGCATGGTAAGCAACGTGATTAGTGCATGATTAGTCACGTGATCAGCGCATGATCAGCCACTTGATCAGTGCATGATCAGCCATGTGATCAGTCCATGATCGCACATGTCAGTGCATGATCAGGCACATGATCAGTGTATGATAGCCAGGTTATCAGTGCATGATCAGCCACGTAATCAGTGCATGATCAGCCAAGTGATCAGTGCATGAACAGTCACATGATCATTGTATGATCAGCTTCATGATCAGTGCATGATCAGCCATGTGATCTGTGCATGATCAGTCATGTGATCAGTGCATGATCAGTCACCTGATCAGTGCATGATCAGGCACGTTATCAGTGCATGATCAGGCACATGATCAGTGCATTATCAGTCACGTGATCAGTGTATGATCAGCCATGTCATCAGTGCATGATAACCACATGACTAGTGCATGATCAGACACGTGATCAGTGCATGATATGCCACGGGATCAGTGCATGATAGCCATGTGATCAGTGCATGATAGATACGTGATCAGTGCATGATCAGCCAAGTAATCAGTGCATGATCGTCCACTTGATCTCTGTATGATTAGCCACGTGATCAGTGCATGTGCAGTCACGAGATCAGTGCATGATCAGCCACGTGTTCAGTGCATGATAGCCAAGTGATCATTGCCTACATTTACGTGATCAGTGCATGTGAAATCACGTGATTAGTGCAAGCACAGTCAAGTAATCATTGAATGATCAGCCACGTGTTCAATGCATGATAGACACGTGATCAGTGCATGATAGCCACGTGATCAGTGCATGATAGTCATGTGATCAGTGCATGATAGACACGTGAGCAGTGCATGATAGCCACGTGATCCGTGCATGATCTGTCACGTGATCAGTGCATGTGCAGTCACGTGATCATTGTGTGATCAGCCACGTGATCAGTGCATGTTAGCCAACTGATCAGTGCATGGTAAGCAACGTGAATAGTGCATGATTAGCCACGTCATCAGCGCATGATCAGCCACTTGATCAGTGCTTGATCAGCCACATGATAAGTGCATGTGCAGTCACGTGATCAGTGTATGATCAGCCACGTGATCAGTGCATGATCAGGCACGTGATCAGTGCATGATCAGTCACGTGATCAGTGTATGATAACCAGGTTATCAGTGCATGATCAGCCAAGTAATCAGTGCATGATCAGCCATGTGATCAGTGCATGCACAGTCACGTGATCAGTGTATGATCAGCCAAGTGATCAGTGCATGATCAGGCACGTGAAGAGTGCATGAGGGCATCGGGATCAGTGCATGATCAGTCTCGGGATCAGTGCATGATCAGCCACGGGATCAGTGCATGTTAGCCATGTGATCAGTGCACGATAGCTACGTGATCAGTGCATAATCAGCCACGTAATCAGTGCATGATAGCCACCTGAGCAGCGCATGATCAGCAACGTGATTAGTGCATGATCAGCCACGTGATCAGTGCATGATCAGCCACGTGATCACTGTATGATCAGCCAGGTGATCAGTGCATGATTAGGCACGGGAAGAGTGCATGAACAGTCACATGATCAGTTTATGATAGCCAGGTTATCAGCGCATGATCAGCCACGTGATCAGTGCATAATCAGCCATGTGATCAGTGCATGCACAGTCACGTGATTAGTGTATGATCAGCTTCGTGATCAGTGCATGATCAGGCACGTGATCAGAGCATGGTCGTTCAAGTGATAAGTGCATGATCAGGCACGTGATCAGTGCATGATCAGGCACGTGATCAGTGCATGATCAGCCATGTAATCAGTGAATGAGCAGCCACGTGATCACTGTATGATCAGCCACGTTATCAGTGCATGTGCAGTCACGTGATCAGTGTATGATCATCCATGTGTTCAGTGCATGATAGACAAGTGATCAATGCACGATATCTACGTGATCTGTGCATGCTCAGTCACATGAGCAGTGCATGATCAGCCACGTGATCAGTGCATGATAAGCAACGTGTTTAGTGCATGATCAGCCACGTGATTAGTGTATGATCAGCCACGTGATCAGTGCATGATCAGCGACGTGATCAGTGTATTATCACCCACGTGATCAGTGCATGATCCGCACGTGATTAGTGCATGATCCGCCACGTGGTTAGTGTATGATTAACCACGTGATCAGTTCATGATGTGCCACATGATCAGTGCATGATCAGCCACGTGATCAGTGCATGCACAGTCACATGATCAGTGTAAGATCAGCTTCGTGATCAGTGCATGATTAGTTACGTGACCAATGTATGATTAGCCACGTGATCTGTGCATGATAGCCACGTGATCAGTGCATGCACAGTCCCGTGATCAGTGTATGATCAGCTTCGTGATCAGTGTATGATCAGACAGGTGATCCGTGCATGATCAGGCCCGTGATCAGTGCTTGATCATTCATGTGATCAGTGTATGGACATACACGTGATCAGTGCATAAACAGGCACATGAAGAGTCCATGATCAGTCACGTGATCAGTGTATGATCAGCCATGTTATCAGTGCATGATCCGCAACATGATTAGTGAATGATCAGCCACGTGATCAGTGCATGATCAGCCACGTGATCAGTGCATGATCAGCAAGGTGATCAGTGCATGCACAGTCACGTGATTAGTGTATGATCAGCTTCGTGATCAGTTATTGATCAGTCACATGATCAGTGCATGATCAACCACTTTATCAGTGCATTTTCAGCCACATGATCAGTGCATGATCAGTCACGTGATCAGTGTATGATCATCCACATAATCAGTGAATGTGCAGTCCCGTGATCAGTGCATGATAGCCATGTGATCAGTGCAGGATCAGTCACGTGATCAGTGCGGGATCAGTCACGTGATCAGTGTATGATCATCCACATAATCAGTGCATGAGCAGTCACGTGATCAGTGCATGATAGCCATGTGATCAGTGCATGATCAGTCACGTGATCAGTGCATGATCAGCCCCCTGATCAGTGTATGATCAGCCAGGTGATCATTGATTGCATGCCCAGTCACGTGATCAGTGTACGATAGCCACATTATCAGTGCATGAAAGCCAACTGATCAGTGCATGATCTGTCACGTGGTGAGTGTATGATCATCCACGTGATCAGTGCATGCGCAGTCTCGTGATCAGTGTATGATCAGGCACGTGATCAGTGCATGATAGCCACGGGATCAGTGCATGATAGCCACCTGAGCAGTGCATGATCAGCAACGTGATTAGTGCATGATCAGCCACGTGATCAGTGCATGATCAGCCACGTGATCACTGTATGATCAGCCATGTGATCAGTGCATATGCAGTCACGTGATCAGTGTATGAAAAGCCACATGATCAGTGCATGATCAGGCACGAGAAGAGTGCATGATCAGTCACGTGATTAGTGTATGATAGCCTGGTTATCAGCCCATGATCAGCCACGTGATCAGTGCATGATCAGTCATGTGATCAGTGCATGCACAATCAGGTGATCAGTGTATTATCAGCTTCGTGATCAGTGCAGGATCAGCCACGTGATCATTGCATGATCAGGCACGTGATCAGAGCATGGTCATTCATGTGGTAAGTGCATGATGAGGCACGTGATCAGTGCACGATCAGGCACGTGATCAGTGCGTGATCAGTCACATGATCAGTGCATGATCAGCCACGTGATCAGTGTACGATCAGCCACGTGATCAGTGCATGATAAGTAACGTGATTAGTGCATGATTAGCCACGTGATCAGTGTACGATTAGACACGTGATTAGTGCATGATCAGCCACGTGTCAGTGCATGATCAGCCACACGATGAGTGCATGATACGAAACCTGATTAGTGCATGATCGGCCACGTGATCAGTGCCTCATCAGCCACGTGGTCAGTGCATGCACATTCACGTGATCAGTGTATGATCAGCTTCGTGATCATGGCATGATTAGTTACGTGAACAATGTATGATTAGCCAGTTGATCAGTGCATGATAGCCACGGAAACAGTGCATGAACAGGTACATGATCAGTTCATGCGCAGTCACGTCAATCGTGCATGATAGACACGTGATCAGTGCATGATCAACCACGTGATCAGTGCATGCACAGTCACGTGTTCAGTGTATGATCAGCTTCCTGATCAGTGCATGATCAACCACGTGATCAGTGCATGATCACGCAGTTTAAGAGTGTATGATTAGTCACGTGATCAGTGTATGATAGCCAGCTTAACAGTGCATGATCAGCCACGAGATCAGTGCCTGATGAGCCACGTGATCAGTGCATGATAGCCAGGTGATCAGTGCATGATCAGTCACGTGATTAGTGCATGATCTGTCACTTGATCAGTGTATGATATCCACGTGATCAGTTCATGGGCCGTCATGTGATCAGTGCTCGATAGCTTCATGATGAGTGCATGATCAGCCACGTGATCAGTGCAAGATTGCCAAGTTATCAGTGCATGATTAGTTACGTGATCAATGTATGATTAGCCACTTGATTAGTGCATGATCAGCCACGTGATCAGTGCATGATCAGCCACGTGATGACTGCATGATACGCAACGTGATTAGTGCATTATCAGCCACGTGATCAGTGTATGATCAGATACGTGATCAGTGCATGATCAGCCACGTGATCAGTGCATGCACAGTCCCGTGTTCAGTGTATGATCACCTTCGTTATCAGTGCATGATCAGACACGTGATCAGTGCATGATGAGGCACGAGATGAATGCCTGACCAGCCACGTAAACAGTGAATGATCAGCCACGTGATCAGTTCCTGATCAGGCACGTGATCAGTGCATGATCAGTTACATGATCAGTGTATGACCAGCCACGTGATCGGTGCATGAGGGCATCGGGATCAGTGCATGATCAGCCACGGAATCAGTGCATGATAGCCATGTGATCAGTGCATGATAGCTACGTGATCAGTGCATAATCAGCCACGTAATCAGTGCATGATAGCCACCTGAGCAGCGCATGATCAGCAACGTGATTAGTGCATGATCAACAACGTGATCAGTGCATGATCAGCCACGTGATCACTGTATGATCAGCCAGGTGATCAGTGCATGATTAGGCACGGGAAGAGTGCATGATCTGTCACTTGATCAGTGTATAATATCCACGTGATCAGTGCATGCGCAGTCACGTGATTAGTGTATGATCAGCCACGTGATCAGTGCATGATAGCCACCTGATCAGTGCATGGTAAGCAACGTGATTAGTGCATGATTAGCCACGTGATCAGCGCATGATCAGCCACGTGATCAGTGCAGGATCAGCCATGTGATCAGTGCATGCACAGTCACGTGATCAGTGTATGATCAGCTTCATGATCAGTGAATGATCAGCCACGTGATCAGTGCATGATCAGCCACGTGATCAGTGCATGATCAGCCATGTGATCAGTGCATGCACAGTCACGTGATCAGTGTATGATCAGCTTCGTGATCAGTGCATGATCAGCCATGTGATCAGTGCATGATCAGTCACGAGATCAGTGCATGATCAGTCACGTGATAAGTGCATGATCAGTAACGTGATCAGTGTATGATCATCCACATGATCAGTGCATGCACAGTCACGTGATCAGTGCATTATAGCCAAGTGATCAGTTCTTGATTAGTCACATGATCAGCACCATTCAGACACGAGATCACTGTATGCTAAGTCTCGTGATCAGTTCATGATCAGCGACGTGATCAGTGTATGATCAGCCACGTGATCAGTGCATGATCTCCAACGTGATTAGTGCATGATCAGCCACGTGGTTAGTGCATGATTAACCACGTGATCAGTGCATGATCTGCCACATGATCAGTGCATGATCAGCCCCGTGATCAGTGCATGCACAGTCACGTGATCAGTGTATCATCGGCTTCGTGATCAGTGCATAATCAGCCACGAGATCAGTGCATGATCAGGCACATGAAGGGTCCATGATCATTCACGTGTTCAGTGTATGACAGCCAGGTTATCAGGGCATGATCAGCCACGTGATCAGTTCATGCACAGTCACGTTATCAGTGTATGCTCAGCTTCGTGATAAGTGCATGATCAGCCACATGATCAGTGCAGGATCAGGACGTGATAAGTGCATCATCAGTCACGTGATCAGTTCATGATCAGCCACGTGATCAGTGCGTGATCAGGCTCGTGATCAGTGCATGATCAGTCACGTGATCAGTGTGTGATCAGCCACGTGATCAGTGCATGATAGCCACGTGATCAGTGCATGATCAGTCACGTGATCAGTGCATGATCAGCCACGTGATCAGTGCATGATAGCCATGTGATCAGTGCATGATAGCTACGTGATCAGTGCATGATCAGCCACGAAATCAGTGCAGGATGGCCACCTGACCAGTGCATGATCAGCAACATGATTAGTGCATGATCAGCTACGTGATCAGTGCATGATCAGCCACGTGATCTCTGTATGATCAGCGACGAGATCAGTGCATGTGCATTCACGTGAGCAGTGTGTGAACAGCCATGTGATCAGTGCATGATAGCCAAGTGATTAATGCATTATAGCTATGTGATCGGTGCATGCTCAGTCACAAGATCAGCGCATGATCAGCCACGTGATCAGTGCATGATCAGCCATGTGATCAGTGCATGCACAGTCACGTGATCAGTGTATGATCAGCTTCATGATCAGTGAATGATCAGCCACGTGATCAGTGCATGATCAGCCACGTGATCATTGCATGATCAGCCATGTGATCAGTGCATGCACAGTCACGTGATCAGTGTATGATCAGCTTCGTGATCAGTGCATGATCAGCCATGTGATCAGTGCATGATCAGTCACGAGATCAGTGCATGATCAGTCACGTGATAAGTGCATGATCAGTAACGTGATCAGTGTATGATCATCCACATGATCAGTGCATGCACAGTCACGTGATCAGTGCATTATAGCCAAGTGATCAGTTCTTGATTAGTCACATGATCAGCACCATTCAGACACGAGATCACTGTATGCTAAGTCTCGTGATCAGTTCATGATCAGCGACGTGATCAGTGTATGATCAGCCACGTGATCAGTGCATGATCTGCAACGTGATTAGTGCATGATCAGCCACGTGGTTAGTGCATGATTAACCACGTGATCAGTGCATGATCTGCCACATGATCAGTGCATGATCAGCCCCGTGATCAGTGCATGCACAGTCACGTGATCAGTGTATCATCGGCTTTGTGATCAGTGCCTGATCAGCCACGAGATCAGTGCATTATCAGGCACGTGAAGGGTGCATGATCATTCACGTGTTCAGGGTATGACAGCCAGGTTATCTGGGCATGATCAGCCACGTGATCAGTTCATGCACAGTCACGTTATCAGTGTATGCTCAGCTTCGTGATAAGTGCATGATCAGCCACGTGATCAGTACATGATCAGGACGTGATCAGTGCATCATTAGTCCCGTGATCAGTTCATGATCATCCACGTGATCAGTGCGTGATCAGGCTCGTGATCAGTGCATGATCAGTCACGTGATCAGTGTATGATCAGCCACGTGATCAGTGCATGATAGCCACGTGATCAGTGCATGATCAGTCACGAGATCAGTGCATGATCAGCCACGTGATCAGTGCATGATAGCCATGTGATCAGTGCATGATAGCTACGTGATCAGTGCATGATCAGCCACGTAATCAGTGCAGGATGGCCACCTGACCAGTGCATGATCAGCAACATGATTAGTGCATGATCAGCTACGTGATCAGTGCATGATCAGCCACGTGATCTCTGTATGATCAGCGACGAGATCAGTGCATGTGCATTCACGTGAGAAGTGTGTGAACAGCCATGTGATCAGTGCATGATAGCCAAGTTATCAATGCATTATAGCTATGTGATCCGTGCATGCTCAGTCACATGATCAGTGCATGATCATCCACGTGATCACTGTATCATCTGCCACGTGATCAGTGCATGTGCTGTCACGTGATCAGTGCATGATCAGTCACGTGATCCGGGCATGCGAACTCATGAGATCAGTGCATGACAGCTATGCAATCAGTGCATAATCAGTCACGTGATCTATGCATGATCGGCCACGTGATCAGTGCATGATAGCCACTAAAACAGTGCATGAACAGGTAGGTGGTCAGTTCATGCGCATTCACGTGATCAGTTCATTATAAACACGTTATCAGTGCATGATAGCCACGTGATTAGTTCATGAGCAGTCACGTAATCAGTGTATGATCAGCCAGGTGATCAGTGCATGACAGCAACCTGATCAGTGCATGGTAAGCAACGTGATTAGTGCATGATTAGTCACGTGATCAGCGCATGATCAGCCACTTGATCAGTGCATGATCAGCCATGTGATCAGTCCATGATCGCAACATGTCAGTGCATGATCAGGCACATGATCAGTGTATGATAGCCAGGTTATCAGTGCATGATCAGCCACGTAATCAGTGCATGATCAGCCAAGTGATCAGTGCATGAACAGTCACATGATCATTGTATGATCAGCTTCATGATCAGTGCATGATCAGCCATGTGATCTGTGCATGATCAGTCATGTGATCAGTGCATGATCAGTCACCTGATCAGTGCATGATCAGGCACGTTATCAGTGCATGATCAGGCACATGATCAGTGCATTATCAGTCACGTGATCAGTGTATGATCAGCCATGTCATCAGTGCATGATAACCACATGACTAGTGCATGATCAGACACGTGATCAGTGCATGATATGCCACGGGATCAGTGCATGATAGCCATGTGATCAGTGCATGATAGATACGTGATCAGTGCATGATCAGCCAAGTAATCAGTGCATGATCGTCCACTTGATCTCTGTATGATTAGCCACGTGATCAGTGCATGTGCAGTCACGAGATCAGTGCATGATCAGCCACGTGTTCAGTGCATGATAGCCAAGTGATCATTGCCTACATTTACGTGATCAGTGCATGTGAAATCACGTGATTAGTGCAAGCACAGTCAAGTAATCATTGAATGATCAGCCACGTGTTCAATGCATGATAGACACGTGATCAGTGCATGATAGCCACGTGATCAGTGCATGATAGTCATGTGATCAGTGCATGATAGACACGTGAGCAGTGCATGATAGCCACGTGATCCGTGCATGATCTGTCACGTGATCAGTGCATGTGCAGTCACGTGATCATTGTGTGATCAGCCACGTGATCAGTGCATGTTAGCCAACTGATCAGTGCATGGTAAGCAACGTGAATAGTGCATGATTAGCCACGTCATCAGCGCATGATCAGCCACTTGATCAGTGCTTGATCAGCCACATGATAAGTGCATGTGCAGTCACGTGATCAGTGTATGATCAGCCACGTGATCAGTGCATGATCAGGCACGTGAAGAGTGCATGATCAGTCACGTGATCAGTGTATGATAACCAGGTTATCAGTGCATGATCAGCCAAGTAATCAGTGCATGATCAGCCATGTGATCAGTGCATGCACAGTCACGTGATCAGTGTATGATCAGCCAAGTGATCAGTGCATGATCAGGCACGTGAAGAGTGCATGAGGGCATCGGGATCAGTGCATGATCAGTCTCGGGATCAGTGCATGATCAGCCACGGGATCAGTGCATGTTAGCCATGTGATCAGTGCACGATAGCTACGTGATCAGTGCATAATCAGCCACGTAATCAGTGCATGATAGCCACCTGAGCAGCGCATGATCAGCAACGTGATTAGTGCATGATCAGCCACGTGATCAGTGCATGATCAGCCACGTGATCACTGTATGATCAGCCAGGTGATCAGTGCATGATTAGGCACGGGAAGAGTGCATGAACAGTCACATGATCAGTTTATGATAGCCAGGTTATCAGCGCATGATCAGCCACGTGATCAGTGCATAATCAGCCATGTGATCAGTGCATGCACAGTCACGTGATTAGTGTATGATCAGCTTCGTGATCAGTGCATGATCAGGCACGTGATCAGAGCATGGTCGTTCAAGTGATAAGTGCATGATCAGGCACGTGATCAGTGCATGATCAGGCACGTGATCAGTGCATGATCAGCCATGTAATCAGTGAATGAGCAGCCACGTGATCACTGTATGATCAGCCACGTTATCAGTGCATGTGCAGTCACGTGATCAGTGTATGATCATCCATGTGTTCAGTGCATGATAGACAAGTGATCAATGCACGATATCTACGTGATCTGTGCATGCTCAGTCACATGAGCAGTGCATGATCAGCCACGTGATCAGTGCATGATAAGCAACGTGTTTAGTGCATGATCAGCCACGTGATTAGTGTATGATCAGCCACGTGATCAGTGCATGATCAGCACGTGATCAGTGTATTATCACCCACGTGATCAGTGCATGATCCGCAACGTGATTAGTGCATGATCCGCCACGTGGTTAGTGTATGATTAACCACGTGATCAGTTCATGATGTGCCACATGATCAGTGCATGATCAGCCACGTGATCAGTGCATGCACAGTCACATGATCAGTGTAAGATCAGCCTCGTGATCAGTGCATGATTAGTTACGTGACCAATGTATGATTAGCCACGTGATCTGTGCATGATAGCCACGTGATCAGTGCATGCACAGTCCCGTGATCAGTGTATGATCAGCTTCGTGATCAGTGTATGATCAGACAGGTGATCCGTGCATGATCAGGCCCGTGATCAGTGCTTGATCATTCATGTGATCAGTGTATGGACATACACGTGATCAGTGCATAAACAGGCACATGAAGAGTCCATGATCAGTCACGTGATCAGTGTATGATCAGCCATGTTATCAGTGCATGATCCGCAACATGATTAGTGAATGATCAGCCACGTGATCAGTGCATGATCAGCCACGTGATCAGTGCATGATCAGCAAGGTGATCAGTGCATGCACAGTCACGTGATTAGTGTATGATCAGCTTCGTGATCAGTTATTGATCAGTCACATGATCAGTGCATGATCAACCACTTTATCAGTGCATTTTCAGCCACATGATCAGTGCATGATCAGTCACGTGATCAGTGTATGATCATCCACATAATCAGTGAATGTGCAGTCCCGTGATCAGTGCATGATAGCCATGTGATCAGTGCAGGATCAGTCACGTGATCAGTGCGGGATCAGTCACGTGATCAGTGTATGATCATCCACATAATCAGTGCATGAGCAGTCACGTGATCAGTGCATGATAGCCATGTGATCAGTGCATGATCAGTCACGTGATCAGTGCATGATCAGCCCCCTGATCAGTGTATGATCAGCCAGGTGATCATTGATTGCATGCCCAGTCACGTGATCAGTGTACGATAGCCACATTATCAGTGCATGAAAGCCAACTGATCAGTGCATGATCTGTCACGTGGTGAGTGTATGATCATCCACGTGATCAGTGCATGCGCAGTCTCGTGATCAGTGTATGATCAGGCACGTGATCAGTGCATGATAGCCACGGGATCAGTGCATGATAGCCACCTGAGCAGTGCATGATCAGCAACGTGATTAGTGCATGATCAGCCACGTGATCAGTGCATGATCAGCCACGTGATCACTGTATGATCAGCCATGTGATCAGTGCATATGCAGTCACGTGATCAGTGTATGAAAAGCCACATGATCAGTGCATGATCAGGCACGAGAAGAGTGCATGATCAGTCACGTGATTAGTGTATGATAGCCTGGTTATCAGCCCATGATCAGCCACGTGATCAGTGCATGATCAGTCATGTGATCAGTGCATGCACAATCAGGTGATCAGTGTATTATCAGCTTCGTGATCAGTGCAGGATCAGCCACGTGATCATTGCATGATCAGGCACGTGATCAGAGCATGGTCATTCATGTGGTAAGTGCATGATGAGGCACGTGATCAGTGCACGATCAGGCACGTGATCAGTGCGTGATCAGTCACATGATCAGTGCATGATCAGCCACGTGATCAGTGTACGATCAGCCACGTGATCAGTGCATGATAAGTAACGTGATTAGTGCATGATTAGCCACGTGATCAGTGTACGATTAGACACGTGATTAGTGCATGATCAGCCACGTGTCAGTGCATGATCAGCCACACGATGAGTGCATGATACGAAACCTGATTAGTGCATGATCGGCCACGTGATCAGTGCCTCATCAGCCACGTGGTCAGTGCATGCACATTCACGTGATCAGTGTATGATCAGCTTCGTGATCATGGCATGATTAGTTACGTGAACAATGTATGATTAGCCAGTTGATCAGTGCATGATAGCCACGGAAACAGTGCATGAACAGGTACATGATCAGTTCATGCGCAGTCACGTCAATCGTGCATGATAGACACGTGATCAGTGCATGATCAACCACGTGATCAGTGCATGCACAGTCACGTGTTCAGTGTATGATCAGCTTCCTGATCAGTGCATGATCAACCACGTGATCAGTGCATGATCACGCAGTTTAAGAGTGTATGATTAGTCACGTGATCAGTGTATGATAGCCAGCTTAACAGTGCATGATCAGCCACGAGATCAGTGCCTGATGAGCCACGTGATCAGTGCATGATAGCCAGGTGATCAGTGCATGATCAGTCACGTGATTAGTGCATGATCTGTCACTTGATCAGTGTATGATATCCACGTGATCAGTTCATGGGCCGTCATGTGATCAGTGCTGATAGCTTCATGATGAGTGCATGATCAGCCACGTGATCAGTGCAAGATTGCCAAGTTATCAGTGCATGATTAGTTACGTGATCAATGTATGATTAGCCACTTGATTAGTGCATGATCAGCCACGTGATCAGTGCATGATCAGCCACGTGATGACTGCATGATACGCAACGTGATTAGTGCATTATCAGCCACGTGATCAGTGTATGATCAGATACGTGATCAGTGCATGATCAGCCACGTGATCAGTGCATGCACAGTCCCGTGTTCAGTGTATGATCACCTTCGTTATCAGTGCATGATCAGACACGTGATCAGTGCATGATGAGGCACGAGATGAATGCCTGACCAGCCACGTAAACAGTGAATGATCAGCCACGTGATCAGTTCCTGATCAGGCACGTGATCAGTGCATGATCAGTTACATGATCAGTGTATGACCAGCCACGTGATCGGTGCATGAGGGCATCGGGATCAGTGCATGATCAGCCACGGAATCAGTGCATGATAGCCATGTGATCAGTGCATGATAGCTACGTGATCAGTGCATAATCAGCCACGTAATCAGTGCATGATAGCCACCTGAGCAGCGCATGATCAGCAACGTGATTAGTGCATGATCAACAACGTGATCAGTGCATGATCAGCCACGTGATCACTGTATGATCAGCCAGGTGATCAGTGCATGATTAGGCACGGGAAGAGTGCATGATCTGTCACTTGATCAGTGTATAATATCCACGTGATCAGTGCATGCGCAGTCACGTGATTAGTGTATGATCAGCCACGTGATCAGTGCATGATAGCCACCTGATCAGTGCATGGTAAGCAACGTGATTAGTGCATGATTAGCCACGTGATCAGCGCATGATCAGCCACGTGATCAGTGCAGGATCAGCCATGTGATCAGTGCATGCACAGTCACGTGATCAGTGTATGATCAGCTTCATGATCAGTGAATGATCAGCCACGTGATCAGTGCATGATCAGCCACGTGATCAGTGCATGATCAGCCATGTGATCAGTGCATGCACAGTCACGTGATCAGTGTATGATCAGCTTCGTGATCAGTGCATGATCAGCCATGTGATCAGTGCATGATCAGTCACGAGATCAGTGCATGATCAGTCACGTGATAAGTGCATGATCAGTAACGTGATCAGTGTATGATCATCCACATGATCAGTGCATGCACAGTCACGTGATCAGTGCATTATAGCCAAGTGATCAGTTCTTGATTAGTCACATGATCAGCACCATTCAGACACGAGATCACTGTATGCTAAGTCTCGTGATCAGTTCATGATCAGCGACGTGATCAGTGTATGATCAGCCACGTGATCAGTGCATGATCTCCAACGTGATTAGTGCATGATCAGCCACGTGGTTAGTGCATGATTAACCACGTGATCAGTGCATGATCTGCCACATGATCAGTGCATGATCAGCCCCGTGATCAGTGCATGCACAGTCACGTGATCAGTGTATCATCGGCTTCGTGATCAGTGCATAATCAGCCACGAGATCAGTGCATGATCAGGCACATGAAGGGTCCATGATCATTCACGTGTTCAGTGTATGACAGCCAGGTTATCAGGGCATGATCAGCCACGTGATCAGTTCATGCACAGTCACGTTATCAGTGTATGCTCAGCTTCGTGATAAGTGCATGATCAGCCACATGATCAGTGCAGGATCAGGACGTGATAAGTGCATCATCAGTCACGTGATCAGTTCATGATCAGCCACGTGATCAGTGCGTGATCAGGCTCGTGATCAGTGCATGATCAGTCACGTGATCAGTGTGTGATCAGCCACGTGATCAGTGCATGATAGCCACGTGATCAGTGCATGATCAGTCACGTGATCAGTGCATGATCAGCCACGTGATCAGTGCATGATAGCCATGTGATCAGTGCATGATAGCTACGTGATCAGTGCATGATCAGCCACGAAATCAGTGCAGGATGGCCACCTGACCAGTGCATGATCAGCAACATGATTAGTGCATGATCAGCTACGTGATCAGTGCATGATCAGCCACGTGATCTCTGTATGATCAGCGACGAGATCAGTGCATGTGCATTCACGTGAGCAGTGTGTGAACAGCCATGTGATCAGTGCATGATAGCCAAGTGATTAATGCATTATAGCTATGTGATCGGTGCATGCTCAGTCACAAGATCAGCGCATGATCAGCCACGTGATCAGTGCATGATCAGCCATGTGATCAGTGCATGCACAGTCACGTGATCAGTGTATGATCAGCTTCATGATCAGTGAATGATCAGCCACGTGATCAGTGCATGATCAGCCACGTGATCATTGCATGATCAGCCATGTGATCAGTGCATGCACAGTCACGTGATCAGTGTATGATCAGCTTCGTGATCAGTGCATGATCAGCCATGTGATCAGTGCATGATCAGTCACGAGATCAGTGCATGATCAGTCACGTGATAAGTGCATGATCAGTAACGTGATCAGTGTATGATCATCCACATGATCAGTGCATGCACAGTCACGTGATCAGTGCATTATAGCCAAGTGATCAGTTCTTGATTAGTCACATGATCAGCACCATTCAGACACGAGATCACTGTATGCTAAGTCTCGTGATCAGTTCATGATCAGCGACGTGATCAGTGTATGATCAGCCACGTGATCAGTGCATGATCTGCAACGTGATTAGTGCATGATCAGCCACGTGGTTAGTGCATGATTAACCACGTGATCAGTGCATGATCTGCCACATGATCAGTGCATGATCAGCCCCGTGATCAGTGCATGCACAGTCACGTGATCAGTGTATCATCGGCTTTGTGATCAGTGCCTGATCAGCCACGAGATCAGTGCATTATCAGGCACGTGAAGGGTGCATGATCATTCACGTGTTCAGTGTATGACAGCCAGGTTATCTGGGCATGATCAGCCACGTGATCAGTTCATGCACAGTCACGTTATCAGTGTATGCTCAGCTTCGTGATAAGTGCATGATCAGCCACGTGATCAGTACATGATCAGGACGTGATCAGTGCATCATCAGTCCCGTGATCAGTTCATGATCATCCACGTGATCAGTGCGTGATCAGGCTCGTGATCAGTGCATGATCAGTCACGTGATCAGTGTATGATCAGCCACGTGATCAGTGCATGATAGCCACGTGATCAGTGCATGATCAGTCACGAGATCAGTGCATGATCAGCCACGTGATCAGTGCATGATAGCCATGTGATCAGTGCATGATAGCTACGTGATCAGTGCATGATCAGCCACGTAATCAGTGCAGGATGGCCACCTGACCAGTGCATGATCAGCAACATGATTAGTGCATGATCAGCTACGTGATCAGTGCATGATCAGCCACGTGATCTCTGTATGATCAGCGACGAGATCAGTGCATGTGCATTCACGTGAGAAGTGTGTGAACAGCCATGTGATCAGTGCATGATAGCCAAGTTATCAATGCATTATAGCTATGTGATCCGTGCATGCTCAGTCACATGATCAGTGCATGATCATCCACGTGATCACTGTATCATCTGCCACGTGATCAGTGCATGTGCTGTCACGTGATCAGTGCATGATCAGTCACGTGATCCGGGCATGCGAACTCATGAGATCAGTGCATGACAGCTATGCAATCAGTGCATAATCAGTCACGTGATCAATGCATGATCGGCCACGTGATCAGTGCATGATAGCCACTAAAACAGTGCATGAACAGGTAGGTGGTCAGTTCATGCGCATTCACGTGATCAGTTCATTATAAACACGTTATCAGTGCATGATAGCCACGTGATTAGTTCATGAGCAGTCACGTAATCAGTGTATGATCAGCCAGGTGATCAGTGCATGACAGCAACCTGATCAGTGCATGGTAAGCAACGTGATTAGTGCATGATTAGTCACGTGATCAGCGCATGATCAGCCACTTGATCAGTGCATGATCAGCCATGTGATCAGTCCATGATCGCAACATGTCAGTGCATGATCAGGCACATGATCAGTGTATGATAGCCAGGTTATCAGTGCATGATCAGCCACGTAATCAGTGCATGATCAGCCAAGTGATCAGTGCATGAACAGTCACATGATCATTGTATGATCAGCTTCATGATCAGTGCATGATCAGCCATGTGATCTGTGCATGATCAGTCATGTGATCAGTGCATGATCAGTCACCTGATCAGTGCATGATCAGGCACGTTATCAGTGCATGATCAGGCACATGATCAGTGCATTATCAGTCACGTGATCAGTGTATGATCAGCCATGTCATCAGTGCATGATAACCACATGACTAGTGCATGATCAGACACGTGATCAGTGCATGATATGCCACGGGATCAGTGCATGATAGCCATGTGATCAGTGCATGATAGATACGTGATCAGTGCATGATCAGCCAAGTAATCAGTGCATGATCGTCCACTTGATCTCTGTATGATTAGCCACGTGATCAGTGCATGTGCAGTCACGAGATCAGTGCATGATCAGCCACGTGTTCAGTGCATGATAGCCAAGTGATCATTGCCTACATTTACGTGATCAGTGCATGTGAAATCACGTGATTAGTGCAAGCACAGTCAAGTAATCATTGAATGATCAGCCACGTGTTCAATGCATGATAGACACGTGATCAGTGCATGATAGCCACGTGATCAGTGCATGATAGTCATGTGATCAGTGCATGATAGACACGTGAGCAGTGCATGATAGCCACGTGATCCGTGCATGATCTGTCACGTGATCAGTGCATGTGCAGTCACGTGATCATTGTGTGATCAGCCACGTGATCAGTGCATGTTAGCCAACTGATCAGTGCATGGTAAGCAACGTGAATAGTGCATGATTAGCCACGTCATCAGCGCATGATCAGCCACTTGATCAGTGCTTGATCAGCCACATGATAAGTGCATGTGCAGTCACGTGATCAGTGTATGATCAGCCACGTGATCAGTGCATGATCAGGCACGTGAAGAGTGCATGATCAGTCACGTGATCAGTGTATGATAACCAGGTTATCAGTGCATGATCAGCCAAGTAATCAGTGCATGATCAGCCATGTGATCAGTGCATGCACAGTCACGTGATCAGTGTATGATCAGCCAAGTGATCAGTGCATGATCAGGCACGTGAAGAGTGCATGAGGGCATCGGGATCAGTGCATGATCAGTCTCGGGATCAGTGCATGATCAGCCACGGGATCAGTGCATGTTAGCCATGTGATCAGTGCACGATAGCTACGTGATCAGTGCATAATCAGCCACGTAATCAGTGCATGATAGCCACCTGAGCAGCGCATGATCAGCAACGTGATTAGTGCATGATCAGCCACGTGATCAGTGCATGATCAGCCACGTGATCACTGTATGATCAGCCAGGTGATCAGTGCATGATTAGGCACGGGAAGAGTGCATGAACAGTCACATGATCAGTTTATGATAGCCAGGTTATCAGCGCATGATCAGCCACGTGATCAGTGCATAATCAGCCATGTGATCAGTGCATGCACAGTCACGTGATTAGTGTATGATCAGCTTCGTGATCAGTGCATGATCAGGCACGTGATCAGAGCATGGTCGTTCAAGTGATAAGTGCATGATCAGGCACGTGATCAGTGCATGATCAGCCATGTAATCAGTGAATGAGCAGCCACGTGATCACTGTATGATCAGCCACGTTATCAGTGCATGTGCAGTCACGTGATCAGTGTATGATCATCCATGTGTTCAGTGCATGATAGACAAGTGATCAATGCACGATATCTACGTGATCTGTGCATGCTCAGTCACATGAGCAGTGCATGATCAGCCACGTGATCAGTGCATGATAAGCAACGTGTTTAGTGCATGATCAGCCACGTGATTAGTGTATGATCAGCCACGTGATCAGTGCATGATCAGCGACGTGATCAGTGTATTATCACCCACGTGATCAGTGCATGATCCGCAACGTGATTAGTGCATGATCCGCCACGTGGTTAGTGTATGATTAACCACGTGATCAGTTCATGATGTGCCACATGATCAGTGCATGATCAGCCACGTGATCAGTGCATGCACAGTCACATGATCAGTGTAAGATCAGCTTCGTGATCAGTGCATGATTAGTTACGTGACCAATGTATGATTAGCCACGTGATCTGTGCATGATAGCCACGTGATCAGTGCATGCACAGTCCCGTGATCAGTGTATGATCAGCTTCGTGATCAGTGTATGATCAGACAGGTGATCCGTGCATGATCAGGCCCGTGATCAGTGCTTGATCATTCATGTGATCAGTGTATGGACATACACGTGATCAGTGCATAAACAGGCACATGAAGAGTCCATGATCAGTCACGTGATCAGTGTATGATCAGCCATGTTATCAGTGCATGATCCGCAACATGATTAGTGAATGATCAGCCACGTGATCAGTGCATGATCAGCCACGTGATCAGTGCATGATCAGCAAGGTGATCAGTGCATGCACAGTCACGTGATTAGTGTATGATCAGCTTCGTGATCAGTTATTGATCAGTCACATGATCAGTGCATGATCAACCACTTTATCAGTGCATTTTCAGCCACATGATCAGTGCATGATCAGTCACGTGATCAGTGTATGATCATCCACATAATCAGTGAATGTGCAGTCCCGTGATCAGTGCATGATAGCCATGTGATCAGTGCGGGATCAGTCACGTGATCAGTGTGTGATCATCCACATAATCAGTGCATGAGCAGTCACGTGATCAGTGCATGATAGCCATGTGATCAGTGCATGATCAGTCACGTGATCAGTGCATGATCAGCCCCCTGATCAGTGTATGATCAGCCAGGTGATCATTGATTGCATGCCCAGTCACGTGATCAGTGTACGATAGCCACATTATCAGTGCATGAAAGCCAACTGATCAGTGCATGATCTGTCACGTGGTGAGTGTATGATCATCCACGTGATCAGTGCATGCGCAGTCTCGTGATCAGTGTATGATCAGGCACGTGATCAGTGCATGATAGCCACGGGATCAGTGCATGATAGCCACCTGAGCAGTGCATGATCAGCAACGTGATTAGTGCATGATCAGCCACGTGATCAGTGCATGATCAGCCACGTGATCACTGTATGATCAGCCATGTGATCAGTGCATATGCAGTCACGTGATCAGTGTATGAAAAGCCACATGATCAGTGCATGATCAGGCACGTGAAGAGTGCATGATCAGTCACGTGATTAGTGTATGATAGCCTGGTTATCAGCCCATGATCAGCCACGTGATCAGTGCATGATCAGTCATGTGATCAGTGCATGCACAATCAGGTGATCAGTGTATTATCAGCTTCGTGATCAGTGCAGGATCAGCCACGTGATCATTGCATGATCAGGCACGTGATCAGAGCATGGTCATTCATGTGGTAAGTGCATGATGAGGCACGTGATCAGTGCACGATCAGGCACGTGATCAGTGCGTGATCAGTCACATGATCAGTGCATGATCAGCCACGTGATCAGTGTACGATCAGCCACGTGATCAGTGCATGATAAGTAACGTGATTAGTGCATGATTAGCCACGTGATCAGTGTACGATTAGACACGTGATTAGTGCATGATCAGCCACGTGTCAGTGCATGATCAGCCACACGATCAGTGCATGATACGAAACCTGATTAGTGCATGATCGGCCACGTGATCAGTGCCTCATCAGCCACGTGGTCAGTGCATGCACATTCACGTGATCAGTGTATGATCAGCTTCGTGATCATGGCATGATTAGTCACGTGAACAATGTATGATTAGCCAGTTGATCAGTGCATGATAGCCACGGAAACAGTGCATGAACAGGTACATGATCAGTTCATGCGCAGTCACGTCAATCGTGCATGATAGACACGTGATCAGTGCATGATCAACCACGTGATCAGTGCATGCACAGTCACGTGTTCAGTGTATGATCAGCTTCCTGATCAGTGCATGATCAACCACGTGATCAGTGCATGATCACGCAGTTTAAGAGTGTATGATTAGTCACGTGATCAGTGTATGATAGCCAGCTTAACAGTGCATGATCAGCCACGAGATCAGTGCCTGATGAGCCACGTGATCAGTGCATGATAGCCAGGTGATCAGTGCATGATCAGTCACGTGATTAGTGCATGATCTGTCACTTGATCAGTGTATGATATCCACGTGATCAGTTCATGGGCCGTCATGTGATCAGTGCTCGATAGCTTCATGATGAGTGCATGATCAGCCACGTGATCAGTGCAAGATTGCCAAGTTATCAGTGCATGATTAGTTACGTGATCAATGTATGATTAGCCACTTGATTAGTGCATGATCAGCCACGTGATCAGTGCATGATCAGCCACGTGATGACTGCATGATACCAACGTGATTAGTGCATTATCAGCCACGTGATCAGTGTATGATCAGATACGTGATCAGTGCATGATCAGCCACGTGATCAGTGCATGCACAGTCCCGTGTTCAGTGTATGATCACCTTCGTTATCAGTGCATGATCAGACACGTGATCAGTGCATGATGAGGCACGAGATGAATGCCTGACCAGCCACGTAAACAGTGAATGATCAGCCACGTGATCAGTTCCTGATCAGGCACGTGATCAGTGCATGATCAGTTACATGATCAGTGTATGACCAGCCACGTGATCGGTGCATGAGGGCATCGGGATCAGTGCATGATCAGCCACGGAATCAGTGCATGATAGCCATGTGATCAGTGCATGATAGCTACGTGATCAGTGCATAATCAGCCACGTAATCAGTGCATGATAGCCACCTGAGCAGCGCATGATCAGCAACGTGATTAGTGCATGATCAGCCACGTGGTTAGTGCATGATTAACCACGTGATCAGTGCATGATCTGCCACATGATCAGTGCATGATCAGCCCCGTGATCAGTGCATGCACAGTCACGTGATCAGTGTATCATCGGCTTCGTGATCAGTGCATAATCAGCCACGAGATCAGTGCATGATCAGGCACATGAAGGGTCCATGATCATTCACGTGTTCAGTGTATGACAGCCAGGTTATCAGGGCATGATCAGCCACGTGATCAGTTCATGCACAGTCACGTTATCAGTGTATGCTCAGCTTCGTGATAAGTGCATGATCAGCCACATGATCAGTGCAGGATCAGGACGTGATAAGTGCATCATCAGTCACGTGATCAGTTCATGATCAGCCACGTGATCAGTGCGTGATCAGGCTCGTGATCAGTGCATGATCAGTCACGTGATCAGTGTGTGATCAGCCACGTGATCAGTGCATGATAGCCACGTGATCAGTGCATGATCAGTCACGTGATCAGTGCATGATCAGCCACGTGATCAGTGCATGATAGCCATGTGATCAGTGCATGATATCTACGTGATCAGTGCATGATCAGCCACGAAATCAGTGCAGGATGGCCACCTGACCAGTGCATGATCAGCAACATGATTAGTGCATGATCAGCTACGTGATCAGTGCATGATCAGCCACGTGATCTCTGTATGATCAGCGACGAGATCAGTGCATGTGCATTCACGTGAGCAGTGTGTGAACAGCCATGTGATCAGTGCATGATAGCCAAGTGATTAATGCATTATAGCTATGTGATCAGTGCATGCTCAGTCACAAGATCAGCGCATGATCAGCCACGTGATCAGTGCATGATCAGCCATGTGATCAGTGCATGCACAGTCACGTGATCAGTGTATGATCAGCTGCATGATCAGTGAATGATCAGCCACGTGATCAGTGCATGATCAGCCACGTGATCATTGCATGATCAGCCATGTGATCAGTGCATGCACAGTCACGTGATCAGTGTATGATCAGCTTCGTGATCAGTGCATGATCAGCCATGTGATCAGTGCATGATCAGTCACGAGATCAGTGCATGATCAGTCACGTGATAAGTGCATGATCAGTAACGTGATCAGTGTATGATCATCCACATGATCAGTGCATGCACAGTCACGTGATCAGTGCATTATAGCCAAGTGATCAGTTCTTGATTAGTCACATGATCAGCACCATTCAGACACGAGATCACTGTATGCTAAGTCTCGTGATCAGTTCATGATCAGCGACGTGATCAGTGTATGATCAGCCACGTGATCAGTGCATGATCTGCAACGTGATTAGTGCATGATCAGCCACGTGGTTAGTGCATGATTAACCACGTGATCAGTGCATGATCTGCCACATGATCAGTGCATGATCAGCCCCGTGATCAGTGCATGCACAGTCACGTGATCAGTGTATCATCGGCTTTGTGATCAGTGCATGATCAGCCACGAGATCAGTGCATGATCAGGCACGTGAAGGGTGCATGATCATTCACGTGTTCAGGGTATGACAGCCAGGTTATCTGGGCATGATCAGCCACGTGATCAGTTCATGCACAGTCACGTTATCAGTGTATGCTCAGCTTCGTGATAAGTGCATGATCAGCCACGTGATCAGTACATGATCAGGACGTGATCAGTGCATCATTAGTCCCGTGATCAGTTCATGATCAGCCACGTGATCAGTGCGTGATCAGGCTCGTGATCAGTGCATGATCAGTCGCGTGATCAGTGTATGATCAGCCACGTGATCAGTGCATGATAGCCACGTGATCAGTGCATGATCAGTCACGAGATCAGTGCATGATCAGCCACGTGATCAGTGCATGATAGCCATGTGATCAGTGCATGATAGCTACGTGATCAGTGCATGATCAGCCACGTAATCAGTGCAGGATGGCCACCTGACCAGTGCATGATCAGCAACATGATTAGTGCATGATCAGCTACGTGATCAGTGCATGATCAGCCACGTGATCTCTGTATGATCAGCGACGAGATCAGTGCATGTGCATTCACGTGAGAAGTGTGTGAACAGCCATGTGATCAGTGCATGATAGCCAAGTTATCAATGCATTATAGCTATGTGATCGGTGCATGCTCAGTCACATGATCAGTGCATGATCATCCACGTGATCACTGTATCATCTGCCACGTGATCAGTGCATGTGCTGTCACGTGATCAGTGCATGATCAGTCACGTGATCCGGGCATGCGAACTCATGAGATCAGTGCATGACAGCTACGCAATCAGTGCATAATCAGTCACGTGATCAATGCATGATCGGCCACGTGATCAGTGCATGATAGCCACTAAAACAGTGCATGAACAGGTAGGTGGTCAGTTCATGCGCATTCACGTGATCAGTTCATTATAAACACGTTATCAGTGCATGATAGCCACGTGATTAGTTCATGAGCAGTCACGTAATCAGTGTATGATCAGCCAGGTGATCAGTGCATGACAGCAACCTGATCAGTGCATGGTAAGCAACGTGATTAGTGCATGATTAGTCACGTGATCAGCGCATGATCAGCCACTTGATCAGTGCATGATCAGCCATGTGATCAGTCCATGATCGCAACATGTCAGTGCATGATCAGGCACATGATCAGTGTATGATAGCCAGGTTATCAGTGCATGATCAGCCACGTAATCAGTGCATGATCAGCCAAGTGATCAGTCCATGAACAGTCACATGATCATTGTATGATCAGCTTCATGATCAGTGCATGATCAGCCATGTGATCTGTGCATGATCAGTCATGTGATCAGTGCATGATCAGTCACCTGATCAGTGCATGATCAGGCATGTTATCAGTGCATGATCAGGCACATGATCAGTGCATTATCAGTCACGTGATCAGTGTATGATCAGCCACGTCATCAGTGCATGATAACCACATGACTAGTGCATGATCAGACACGTGATCAGTGCATGATATGCCACGGGATCAGTGCATGATAGCCATGTGATCAGTGCATGATAGATACGTGATCAGTGCATGATCAGCCAAGTAATCAGTGCATGATCGTCCACTTGATCTCTGTATGATTAGCCACGTGATCAGTGCATGTGCAGTCACGAGATCAGTGCATGATCAGCCACGTGTTCAGTGCATGATAGCCAAGTGATCATTGCCTACATTTACGTGATCAGTGCATGTGAAATCACGTGATTAGTGCAAGCACAGTCAAGTAATCATTGAATGATCAGCCACGTGTTCAATGCATGATAGACACGTGATCAGTGCATGATAGCCACGTGATCAGTGCATGATAGTCATGTGATCAGTGCATGATAGACACGTGAGCAGTGCATGATAGCCACGTGATCCGTGCATGATCTGTCACGTGATCAGTGCATGTGCAGTCACGTGATCATTGTGTGATCAGCCACGTGATCAGTGCATGTTAGCCAACTGATCAGTGCATGGTAAGCAACGTGAATAGTGCATGATTAGCCACGTGATCAGCGCATGATCAGCCACTTGATCAGTGCTTGATCAGCCACATGATAAGTGCATGTGCAGTCACGTGATCAGTGTATGATCAGCCACGTGATCAGTGCATGATCAGGCACGTGAAGAGTGCATGATCAGTCACGTGATCAGTGTATGATAACCAGGTTATCAGTGCATGATCAGCCAAGTAATCAGTGCATGATCAGCCATGTGATCAGTGCATGCACAGTCACGTGATCAGTGTATGATCAGCCAAGTGATCAGTGCATGATCAGGCACGTGAAGAGTGCATGAGGGCATCGGGATCAGTGCATGATCAGTCTCGGGATCAGTGCATGATCAGCCACGGGATCAGTGCATGTTAGCCATGTGATCAGTGCACGATAGCTACGTGATCAGTGCATAATCAGCCACGTAATCAGTGCATGATAGCCACCTGAGCAGCGCATGATCAGCAACGTGATTAGTGCATGATCAGCCACGTGATCAGTGCATGATCAGCCACGTGATCACTGTATGATCAGCCAGGTGATCAGTGCATGATTAGGCACGGGAAGAGTGCATGAACAGTCACATGATCAGTTTATGATAGCCAGGTTATCAGCGCATGATCAGCCACGTGATCAGTGCATAATCAGCCATGTGATCAGTGCATGCACAGTCACGTGATTAGTGTATGATCAGCTTCGTGATCAGTGCATGATCAGGCACGTGATCAGAGCATGGTCGTTCAAGTGATAAGTGCATGATCAGGCACGTGATCAGTGCATGATCAGGCACGTGATCAGTGCATGATCAGCCATGTAATCAGTGAATGAGCAGCCACGTGATCACTGTATGATCAGCCACGTTATCAGTGCATGTGCAGTCACGTGATCAGTGTATGATCATCCATGTGTTCAGTGCATGATAGACAAGTGATCAATGCACGATATCTACGTGATCAGTGCATGCTCAGTCACATGAGCAGTGCATGATCAGCCACGTGATCAGTGCATGATAAGCAACGTGTTTAGTGCATGATCAGCCACGTGATTAGTGTATGATCAGCCACGTGATCAGTGCATGATCAGCGACGTGATCAGTGTATTATCACCCACGTGATCAGTGCATGATCTGCAACGTGATTAGTGCATGATCCGCCACGTGGTTAGTGTATGATTAACCACGTGATCAGTTCATGATGTGCCACATGATCAGTGCATGATCAGCCACGTGATCAGTGCATGCACAGTCACATGATCAGTGTAAGATCAGCTTCGTGATCAGTGCATGATTAGTTACGTGACCAATGTATGATTAGCCACGTGATCTGTGCATGATAGCCACGTGATCAGTGCATGCACAGTCCCGTGATCAGTGTATGATCAGCTTCGTGATCAGTGTATGATCAGACAGGTGATCCGTGCATGATCAGGCCCGTGATCAGTGCTTGATCATTCATGTGATCAGTGTATGGACATACACGTGACCAGTGCATAAACAGGCACATGAAGAGTCCATGATCAGTCACGTGATCAGTGTATGATCAGCCATGTTATCAGTGCATGATCCGCAACATGATTAGTGAATGATCAGCCACGTGATCAGTGCATGATCAGCCACGTGATCAGTGCATGATCAGCAAGGTGATCAGTGCATGCACAGTCACGTGATTAGTGTATGATCAGCTTCGTGATCAGTTATTGATCAGTCACATGATCAGTGCATGATCAACCACTTTATCAGTGCATTTTCAGCCACATGATCAGTGCATGATCAGTCACGTGATCAGTGTATGATCATCCACATAATCAGTGAATGTGCAGTCCCGTGATCAGTGCATGATAGCCATGTGATCAGTGCAGGATCAGTCACGTGATCAGTGCGGGATCAGTCACGTGATCAGTGTATGATCATCCACATAATCAGTGCATGAGCAGTCACGTGATCAGTGCATGATAGCCATGTGATCAGTGCATGATCAGTCACGTGATCAGTGCATGATTAGCCCCCTGATCAGTGTATGATCAGCCAGGTGATCATTGATTGCATGCCCAGTCACGTGATCAGTGTACGATAGCCACATTATCAGTGCATGAAAGCCAACTGATCAGTGCATGATCTGTCACGTGGTGAGTGTATGATCATCCATGTGATCAGTGCATGCGCAGTCTCGTGATCAGTGTATGATCAGGCACGTGATCAGTGCATGATAGCCACCTGAGCAGTGCATGATCAGCAACGTGATTAGTGCATGATCAGCCACGTGATCAGTGCATGATCAGCCACATGATCAGTGTATGATCAGCCACATGATCAGTGCATATGCAGTCACGTGATCAGTGTATGAAAAGCCACATGATCAGTGCATGATCAGGCACGTGAAGAGTGCATGATCAGTCACGTGATTAGTGTATGATAGCCTGGTTATCAGTCCATGATCAGCCACGTGATCAGTGCATGATCAGTCATGTGATCAGTGCATGCACAATCAGGTGATCAGTGTATTATCAGCTTCGTGATCAGTGCAGGATCAGCCATGTGATCATTGCATGATCAGGCACGTGATCAGAGCATGGTCATTCATGTGGTAAGTGCATGATGAGGCACGTGATCAGTGCATGATCAGGCACGTGATCAGTGCGTGATCAGTCACATGATCAGTGCATGATCAGCCACGTGATCAGTGTACGATCAGCCACGTGATCAGTGCATGATAAGTAACGTGATTAGTGCATGATCAGCCACGTGATCAGTGCATGATCAGCCACACGATGAGTGCATGATACGAAACCTGATTAGTGCATGATCGGCCACGAGATCAGTGCCTCATCAGCCACGTGATCAGTGCATGCACATTCACGTGATCAGTGTATGATCAGGTTCGTGATCATGGCATGATTAGTTACGTGAACAATGTATGATTAGCCAGTTAATCAGTGCATGATAGCCACGGAAACAGTGCATGAACAGGTACATGATCAGTTCATGCGCAGTCACGTCAATCGAGCATGATAGACACGTGATCAGTGCATGATCAACCACGTGATCAGTGCATGCACAGTCACGTGTTCAGTGTATGATCAGCTTCGTGATCAGTGCATGATCAACAACGTGATCAGTGCATGATCACGCAGTTTAAGAGTGTATGATTAGTCACGTGATCAGTGTATGATAGCCAGCTTAAAAGTGCATGATCAGCCACGAGATCAGTGCCTGATGAGCCACGTGATCAGTGCATGATAGCCATGTGATCAGTGCATGATCAGTCACGTGATCAGTGCATGATCAGCCCCGTGATCAGTGTATGATCAGCCAGGTGATCAGTGCATGATCTGCAACGTGATTAGTGCATGATCAGCCACGTGGTTAGTGCATGATTAACCACGTGATCAGTGCATGATCTGCCACATGATCAGTGCATGATCAGCCCCGTGATCAGTGCATGCACAGTCACGTGATCAGTGTATTATCGGCTTCGTGATCAGTGCATAATCAGCCATGAGATCAGTGCATGATCAGGCACATGAAGGGTGCATGATCATTCACGTGTTCAGTGTATGACAGCCAGGTTATCAGGGCATGATCAGCCACGTGATCAGTGCATGCACAGTCACGTGATCAGTGTATGCTCAGCTTCGTGATAAGTGCATGATCAGCCACATGATCAGTGCAGGATCAGGACGTGATAAGTGCATCATCAGTCACGTGATCAGTTCATGATCAGCCACGTGATCAGTGCGTGATAGCCACGTGATCAGTGCATGATCAGTCACGTGATCAGTGCATGATCAGCCACGTGATCAGTGCATGATAGCCATGTGATCAGTGCATGATAGCTACGTGATCAGTGCATGATCAGCCACGTAATCAGTGCAGGATGGCCACCTGACCAGTGCATGATCAGCAACATGATTAGTGCATGATCAGCTACGTGATCAGTGCATGATCAGCCACGTGATCTGTGCATGATCAGCCACGAGATCAGTGCATGTGCATTCACGTGAGCAGTGTGTGAACAGCCATGTGATCAGTGCACGATAGCCAAGTGATTAATGCATTATAGCTATGTGATCGGTGCATGCTCAGTCACAAGATCAGCGCATAATCAACCACGTGATCAGTGCATGATCAGCCACGTGATCAGTGCATGCACAGTCACGTGATCAGTGTATGATCAGCTTCAAGATCAGTGAATGATCAGCCACGTGATCAGTGCATGATCAGCCACGTGATCATTGCATGATCAGCCATGTGATCAGTGCATGCACAGTCACGTGATCAGTGTATGATCAGCTTCGTGATCAGTCCATGATCAGCCATGTAATCAGTGCATGATCAGTCACGACATCAGTGCATGATCAGTCACGTGATAAGTGCATGATCAGTAATGTGATCAGTGTATGATCATCCACATGATCAGTGCGTGCACAGTCCCATGATCAGCGACTGTCAGCCACTAATCATTGCCTGATAAACACGTGATCAGTGCATGATGAGCCATGTGGTCAGTGCCTGATCAGCCACGTCATCAATGCATGCGCAGTCACATCATCAGTGCATGATAGCCACGTGATCAGTGCATGCTCAGTCACGTGATCTGGACTTGATCAGCCACGTGATCAGTGCCTGCAGAGTCACGTGATCATGGCCTGCTGAGCTGCGTGATTCCTGCCGGCTCATCTGCATGACAATTGCCATCTGAGCTGCGTGATTCCTGTCGGCTAAAGTGCTTGACCATTGCCACCTGAGCTGCGTGATTCCTGCCTGGTCACGTGCTTGATTATTGCCAGTTGAGCAGGATGATTCGTCACTGCTGAGCTCCATGCTTATTGCCTGCTGATTGCGTGGTTCGTGTCTGCTCAGCTCTTTGAGTATTGCCTTCTGAGGTCCCTGTTCGGTCGCCACCTGCCGGGGACCAGCCCCAACTGATCCAGGGTATTCGAAGGAGAGATGGCCTAGGCGACTATTTATATGCTAATCAGAGATGTCAAGAATAATAGTATGAGGAGAGCTCAGTAGGAAAATTCGGTGGAGAAAAGAGACTGAGTAGCTTGGTTTACGCGGAAGACCAATCAAAATTCAAGACAAGAAGTTTGCACCACTTACGTAGGCCGCAGGCGCCTCTCGAATAGCGAAAGGTGCCTCACCCTAGACACCTTCTCGAGTGGGTCTTAGCAGCCCAGGCATAATCTGTAAGCGTGGTGGGTTCCGCGCTCCAGATGGAGACTCAGCTGGAAGTTAAAGGGAAGAATGACAAGGAACTTTATGAATTGGAGCTGTAAGTTAACTCTTTGACAGAGAGAGCGAGATGGTGGTGGGGGACAGCCCCCAGTGAAATCAGAGGTGAGAGCACAAAGCAACACATTAGGCAGACTCTGGTTTTTTTGGGGGGGAGATGCTCGAGAATATCCGGGTGGACTCCTGAGGCTCGATCCCGCATTTGCGTATGCCGAGCCTCCTTCCTCATGACCTTTGTCCAGAGTGGAATGCCTCCCTGGCTCCCGGCACATGATCAGAGCATGCTCAGTCACGATATCAGTGCCTGCTCAGCCACGTGATCACTGCCGGCACAGTCACGTGATCAGCGCCTCTCAGCCCCGTGATCACCGTATGATAAACACGTGATCAGTGAACGACCAGCCACGTGATCACTGCATGCGCGGTCAGGTGGTCAGTTCCTGATCAGCCACCTGATCAGTGCGTGCACAGTCCCCTGATCAGCGCCTGTCAGTCACTGATCACTGCCTGATAAACACGTGATCAGTGCCCGAACAGCCACGTCATCAGTGCATGCGCAGTCACGTGATCAGTGCATGATAGCCACGTGATCAGTGCGTGCACAGTCCCATGATCAGCGCCTGTCAGTCACTGATCAGTGCCTGATAAACACGTGATCAGTGCATGATGAGCCATGTGATCAGTGCCTGATCAGCCACGTCATCAGTGCATGCGCAGTCACGTCATCAGTGCATGATAGCCACGTGATCAGTGCATGCTCAGTCACGTGATCTGTACTTGATCAGCCACGTGATCAGTGCCTGCAGAGTCACGTGATCAGGGCCTGCTGAGCTGCGTGATTCCTGCCGTCTCATCTGCATGACCATTGCCATCAGAGCTGGGTGATTCCTGCCTGGTCACGTGCTTGATTATTGCCAGTTGAGCAGCATGATTCGTCACTGCTGAGCTCCATGCTTATTGCCTGCTGATTGCGTGGTTCGTGTCTGCTCAGCTCTTTGAGTATTGCCTCCTGAGGTCACTATTCGGTCGCCACCTGCCGGGGACCAGCCCCAACTGATCCAGGGTATTCGAAGGAGAGATGGCCTAGGCGACTATTTATATGCTAATCAGAGATGTCAAGAATAATAGTATGAGGAGAGCTCAGTAGGAAAATTCGGTGGAGAAAAGAGACTGAGTAGCTTGGTTTACGCGGAAGACCAATCAAACTTCAAGACAAGAAGTTTGCACCACTTACGTAGGTCGCAGGCGCCCTCTCGAATAGCGAATGGTGCCTCACCCTAGATACCTTCTCGAGTGGGTCTTAGCAGCCCAGGCATAATTAGTAAGCGTGGTGGGTTCCGCGCTCCAGATGGAGACTCAGCTGGAAGTTAAAGGGAAGAATGACAAGGAACTTTATGAATTGGAGCTGTAAGTTAACTCTTTGACAGAGAGAGCGAGATGGTGGTGGGGGACAGCCCCCAGTGAAATCAGAGGTGAGAGCACAAAGCAATACAGTAGGCAGAATCCGGTTTTTTTGGGGGGGAGATGCTCGAGAATATCCGGGTGGACTCCTGAGGCTCGATCCCGCATTTGCGTATGCCGAGCCTCCTTCCTCATGACCTTTGTCCAGAGTGGAATGCCTCCCCGGCTCCCGGCACATGATCAGTGCATGCTCAGTCACGATATCAGTGCCTGCTCAGCCACGTGATCACTGACGGCACAGTCACGTGATCAGAGCCTCTCAGTCCCGTGATCACCGTATGATAAACACGTGATCAGTGAACGACCAGCCACGTGATCACTGCATGCGCGGTCAGGTGGTCAGTTCCTGATCAGCCACCTGATCAGTGCCTGCACAGTCCCCTGATCAGCGCCTGTCAGTCACTGATCACTGCCTGATAAACACGTGATCAGTGCCCGAACAGCCACGTCATCAGTGCATGCGCAGTCACGTGATCAGTGCACGATAGCCACGTGATCTGTGCGTGCACAATCCGATGATCAGCGCCTGTCAGCCACTGATCATTGCCGGATAAACACGTGATCAGTGCATGATGAGCCATGTGATCAGTGCCTGATCAGCCACGTCATCAGTGCCTGCTCAGTCACGTCATCAGTGCATGATAGCCACGTGATCAGTGCATGCTCAGTCACGTGATCTGGACTTGATCAGCCACGTGATCAGTGCCTGCAGAGTCACGTGATCAGGGCCTGCTGAGCTGCGTGATTCCTGCCGGCTCCTCTGCATGACAATTGCCAGCTGAGCTACGTGATTCCTGCCTGGTCACGTGCTTGATTATTGCCAGTTGAGCAGCATGATTCGTCACTGCTGAGCTCCATGCTTATTGCCTGCTGATTGCGTGGTTCGTGTCTGCTCAGCTCTTTGAGTATTGCCTCCAGAGGTCCCTGTTCGGTCGCCACCTGCCGGGGACCAGCCCCAACTGATCCAGGGTATTCGAAGGAGAGATGGCCTAGGCGACTATTTATATGCTAACCAGAGATGTCAAGAATAAGAGTATGAGGAGAGCTCAGTAGGAAAATTCGGTGGAGAAAAGAGACTGAGTAGCTTGGTTTACGCGGAAGACCAATCAAACTTCAAGACAAGAAGTTTGCACCACTTAGGTAGGCCGCAGGCGCCCTCTCGAATAGCGAAAGGTGCCTCACCCTAGACACCTTCTCGAGTGGGTCTTAGCAGCCCAGGCATAATTAGTAAGCGTGGTGGGTTCCGCGCTCCAGATGGAGACTCAGCTGGAAGTTAAAGGGAAGAATGACAAGGAACTTTATGAATTGGAGCTGTAAGTTAACTCTTTGACAGAGAGAGCGAGATGGTGGTGGGGGACAGCCCCCAGTGAAATCAGAGGTGAGAGCACAAAGCAATACAGGAGGCAGACTCTGGTTTTTTTGGGGGAGATGCTCGAGAATATCCGGGTGGACTCCTGAGGCTCGATCCCGCATTTGCGTATGCCGAGCCTCCTTCCTCATGACCTTTGTCCATAGTGGAATGCCTCCACGGCTCCCGGCACATGATCAGTGCATGCTCAGTCACGATATCAGTGCCTGCTCAGCCACGTGATCACTGACGGCACAGTCACGTGATCAGCGCCTCTCAGTCACGTGATCACCGTATGATGAACACGTGATCAGTGAACGACCAGCCAGGTGATCACTGCATGCTCGGTCAGGTGGTCAGTTCCTGATCAGCCACCTGATCAGTGCGTGCACAGTCCCCTGATCAGCGCCTGTCAGTCACTGATCACTGCCTGATAAACACGTGATCAGTGCCCGAACAGCCACGTCATCAGTGCATGCGCAGTCACGTGATCAGTGCATGATAGCCACGTGATCAGTGCGTGCACAGTCCCATGATCAGCGACTGTCAGCCACTAATCATTGCCTGATAAACACGTGATCAGTGCATGATGAGCCATGTGGTCAGTGCCTGATCAGCCACGTCATCAATGCATGCGCAGTCACATCATCAGTGCATGATAGCCACGTGATCAGTGCATGCTCAGTCACGTGATCTGGACTTGATCAGCCACGTGATCAGTGCCTGCAGAGTCACGTGATCATGGCCTGCTGAGCTGCGTGATTCCTGCCGGCTCATCTGCATGACAATTGCCATCTGAGCTGCGTGATTCCTGTCGGCTCATCTGCTTGACAATTGCCAGCTGAGCTGCGTATTCCTGCCTGGTCACCTCTTGATTATTGCCAGTTGAGCAGCATGATTCGTCACTGCTGAGCTCCATGCTTATTGCCTGCTGATTGCGTGGTTCGTGTCTGCTCAGCTTTTTGAGTATTGCCTCCAGAGGTCCCTGTTCGGTCGCCACCTGCCGGGGACCAGCCCCAACTGATCCAGGGTATTCGAAGGAGAGATGGCCTTGGCGACTATTTATATGCTAACCAGAGATGTCAAGAATAAGAGTATGAGGAGAGCTCAGTAGGAAAATTCGGTGGAGAAAAGAGACTGAGTAGCTTGGTTTACGCGGAAGACCAATCAAACTTCAAGACAAGAAGTTTGCACCACTTACGTAGGCCACAGGCGCCCTCTCGAATAGCGAAAGGTGCCTCACCCTAGACACCTTCTCGAGTGGGTCTTAGCAGCCCAGGCATAATTAGTAAGCGTGGTGGGTTCCGCGCTCCAGAAGGAGACTCAGCTGGAAGTTAAAGGGAAGAATGACAAGGAATTTTATGAATTGGAGCTGTAAGTTAACTCTTTGACAGAGAGAGTGAGATGGTGGTGGGGGACAGTCCCCAGTGAAATCAGAGGTGAGAGCACAAAGCAATACAGTAGGCAGACTCTGGTTTTTGGGGGGGGAGATGCTCGAGAATATCCGGGTGCACTCCTGAGGCTCGATCCCGCATTTGCGTATGCCGAGCCTCCTTCCTCATGACCTTTGTCCATAGTGGAATGCCTCCCCGGCTCCCGGCACATGATCAGTGCATGCTCAGTCACGATATCAGTGCCTGCTCAGCCACGTGATCACTGACGGCACAGTCCCGTGATCACCGTATGATAAACACGTGATCAGTGAACGACCAGCCACGTGATCACTGCATGCGCGGTCAGGTGGTCAGTTCCTGATCAGCCACCTGATCAGTGCGTGCACAGTCCCCTGATCAGCGCCTGTCAGTCACTGATCACTGCCTGATAAACACGTGATCAGTGCCCGAACAGCCACGTCATCAGTGCATGCGCAGTCACGTGATCAGTGCATGATAGCCACGTGATCTGTGCGTGCACAGTCCCATGATCAGCGCCTGTCAGTCACTGATCATTGCCGGATAAACACGTGATCAGTGCATGATGAGCCATGTGATCAGTGCCTGATCAGCCACGTCATCAGTGCCTGCTCAGTCACGTCATCAGTGCATGATAGCCACGTGATCAGTGCATGCTCAGTCACGTGATCTGGACTTGATCAGCCACGTGATCAGTGCCTGCAGAGTCACGTGGTCAGGGCCTGCTGAGCTGCGTGATTCCTGCCGGCTCATCTGCATGACAATTGCCAGCTGAGCTACGTGATTCCTGCCTGGTCACGTGCTTGATTATTGCCAGTTGAGCAGCATGATTCGTCACTGCTGAGCTCCATGCTTATTGCCTGCTGATTGCGTGGTTCGTGTCTGCTCAGCTCTTTGAGTATTGCCTCCAGAGGTCCCTGTTCGGTCGCCACCTGCCGGGGACCAGCCCCAACTGATCCAGGGTATTCGAAGGAGAGATGGCCTAGGCGACTATTTATATGCTAATCAGAGATGTCAAGAATAAGAGTATGAGGAGAGCTCAGTAGGAAAATTCGGTGGAGAAAAGAGACTGAGTAGCTTGGTTTACGCGGAAGACCAATCAAACTTCAAGACAAGAAGTTTGCACCACTTACGTAGCCCGCAGGCGCCCTCTCGAATAGCGAAAGGTGCCTCACCCTAGACACCTTCTCGAGTGGGTCTTAGCAGCCCAGGCATAATTAGTAAGCGTGGTGGGTTCCGCGCTCCAGATGGAGACTCAGCTGGAAGTTAAAGGGAAGAATGACAAGGAACTTTATGAATTGGAGCTGTAAGTTAACTCTTTGACAGAGAGAGCGAGATGGTGGTGGGGGACAGCCCCCAGTGAAATCAGAGGTGAGAGCACAAAGCAATACAGTGGGCAGACTCTGGTTTTTTTGGGGGAGATGCTCGAGAATATCCGGGTGGAGTCCTGAGGCTCGATCCCGCATTTGCGTATGCCGAGCCTCCTTCCTCATGACCTTTGTCCAGAGTGGAATGCCTCCACGGCTCCCGGCACATGATCAGTGCATGCTCAGTCACGATATCAGTGCCTGCTCAGCCACGTGATCACTGACGGCACAGTCACGTGATCAGCGCCTCTCAGTCACGTGATCACCGTATGATGAACACGTGATCAGTGAACGACCAGCCAGGTGATCACTGCATGCGCGGTCAGGTGGTCAGTTCCTGATCAGCCACCTGATCAGTGCGTGCACAGTCCCCTGATCAGCGCCTGTCAGTCACTGATCACTGCCTGATAAACACGTGATCAGTGCCCGAACAGCCACGTCATCAGTGCATGCGCAGTCACGTGATCAGTGCATGATAGCCACGTGATCAGTGCGTGCACAGTCCCATGATCAGCGCCTGTCAGTCACTGATCATTGCCGGATAAACACGTGATCAGTGCATGATGAGCCATGTGATCAGTGCCTGATCAGCCACGTCATCAGTGCCTGCTCAGTCACGTCATCAGTGCATGATAGCCACGTGATCAGTGCATGCTCAGTCACGTGATCTGGACTTGATCAGCCACGTGATCAGTGCCTGCAGAGTCACGTGATCAGGGCCTGCTGAGCTGCGTGATTCCTGCCGGCTCCTCTGCATGACAATTGCCAGCTGAGCTACGTGATTCCTGCCTGGTCACGTGCTTGATTATTGCCAGTTGAGCAGCATGATTCGTCACTGCTGAGCTCCATGCTTATTGCCTGCTGATTGCGTGGTTCGTGTCTGCTCAGCTCTTTGAGTATTGCCTCCTGAGGTCCCTGTTCGGTCGCCACCTGCCGGGGACCAGCCCCAACTGATCCAGGGTATTTGAAGGAGAGATGGCCTAGGCGACTATTTATATGCTAATCAGAGATGTCAAGAATAAGAGTATGAGGAGAGCTCAGTAGGAAAATTCGGTGGAGAAAAGAGACTGAGTAGCTTGGTTTACGCGGAAGACCAATCAAACTTCAAGACAAGAAGTTTGCACCACTTAGGTAGGCCGCAGGCGCCCTCTCGAATAGCGAAAGGTGCCTCACCCTAGACACCTTCTCGAGTGGGTCTTAGCAGCCCAGGCATAATAAGTAAGCGTGGTGGGTTCCGCCCTCCAGATGGAGATTCAGCTGGAAGTTAAAGGGAAGAATGACAAGGAACTTTATGAATTGGAGCTGTAAGTTAACTCTTTGACAGAGAGAGCGAGATGGTGGTGGGGGACAGCCCCCAGTGAAATCAGAGGTGAGAGCACAAAGCAATACAGGAGGCAGACTCTGGTTTTTTTGGGGGAGATGCTCGAGAATATCCGGTTGGACTCCTGAGGCTCGATCCCGCATTTGCGTATGCCGAGCCTGCTTCCTCATGACCTTTGTCCAGAGTGGAATGCCTCCACGGCTCCCGGCACATGATCAGTGCATGCTCAGTCACGATATCAGTGCCTGCTCAGCCACGTGATCACTGACGGCACAGTCACGTGATCAGCGCCTCTCAGTCACGTGATCACCGTATGATGAACACGTGATCAGTGAACGACCAGCCAGGTGATCACTGCATGCTCGGTCAGGTGGTCAGTTCCTGATCAGCCACCTGATCAGTGCGTGCACAGTCCCCTGATCAGCGCCTGTCAGTCACTGATCACTGCCTGATAAACACGTGATCAGTGCCCGAACAGCCACGTCATCAGTGCATGCGCAGTCACGTGATCAGTGCATGATAGCCACGTGATCAGTGCGTGCACAGTCCCATGATCAGCGACTGTCAGTCACTAATCATTGCCTGATAAACACGTGATCAGTGCATGATGAGCCATGTGGTCAGTGCCTGATCAGCCACGTCATCAATGCATGCGCAGTCACATCATCAGTGCATGATAGCCACGTGATCAGTGCATGCTCAGTCACGTGATCTGGACTTGATCAGCCACGTGATCAGTGCCTGCAGAGTGAAGTGATCAGGGCCTGCTGAGCTGCGTGATTCCTGCCAGCTCATCTGCATGACAATTTCCAGCTGAGCTGCGTGATTCCTGTCGGCTCATCTGCTTGACAATTGCCAGCTGAGCTGCGTGATTCCTGCCTGGTCACCTCTTGATTATTGCCAGTTGAGCAGCATGATTCGTCACTGCTGAGCTCCATGCTTATTGCCTGCTGATTGCGTGGTTCGTGTCTGCTCAGCTCTTTGAGTATTGCCTCCAGAGGTCCCTGTTCGGTCGCCACCTGCCGGGGACCAGCCCCAACTGATCCAGGGTATTCGAAGGAGAGATGGCCTTGGCGACTATTTATATGCTAACCAGAGATGTCAAGAATAAGAGTATGAGGAGAGCTCAGTAGGAAAATTCGGTGGAGAAAAGAGACTGAGTAGCTTGGTTTACGCGGAAGACCAATCAAACTTCAAGACAAGAAGTTTGCACCACTTACGTAGGCCACAGGCGCCCTCTCGAATAGCGAAAGGTGCCTCACCCTAGACACCTTCTCGAGTGGGTCTTAGCAGCCCAGGCATAATTAGTAAGCGTGGTGGGTTCCGCGCTCCAGAAGGAGACTCAGCTGGAAGTTAAAGGGAAGAATGACAAGGAACTCTATGAATTGGAGCTGTAAGTTAACTCTTTGACAGAGAGAGTGAGATGGTGGTGGGGGACAGTCCCCAGTGAAATCAGAGGTGAGAGCACAAAGCAATACAGTAGGCAGACTCTGGTTTTTGGGGGGAGATGCTCGAGAATATCCGGGTGGACTACTGAGGCTCGATCCCGCATTTGCGTATGCCGAGCCTCCTTCCTCATGACCTTTGTCCATAGTGGAATGCCTCCCCGGCTCCCGGCACATGATCAGTGCATGCTCAGTCACGATATCAGTGCCTGCTCAGCCACGTGATCACTGACGGCACAGTCCCGTGATCACCGTATGATAAACACGTGATCAGTGAACGACCAGCCACGTGATCACTGCATGCGCGGTCAGGTGGTCAGTTCCTGATCAGCCACCTGATCAGTGCGTGCACAGTCCCCTGATCAGCGCCTGTCAGTCACTGATCACTGCCTGATAAACACGTGATCAGTGCCCGAACAGCCACGTCATCAGTGCATGCGCAGTCACGTGATCAGTGCATGATAGCCACGTGATCTGTGCGTGCACAGTCCCATGATCAGCGCCTGTCAGTCACTGATCATTGCCGGATAAACACGTGATCAGTGCATGATGAGCCATGTGATCAGTGCCTGATCAGCCACGTCATCAGTGCCTGCTCAGTCACGTCATCAGTGCATGATAGCCACGTGATCAGTGCATGCTCAGTCACGTGATCTGGACTTGATCAGCCACGTGATCAGTGCCTGCAGAGTCACGTGATCAGGGCCTGCTGAGCTGCGTGATTCCTGCCGGCTCATCTGCATGACAATTGCCAGCTGAGCTACGTGATTCCTGCCTGGTCACGTGCTTGATTATTGCCAGTTGAGCAGCATGATTCGTCACTGCTGAGCTCCATGCTTATTGCCTGCTGATTGCGTGGTTCGTGTCTGCTCAGCTCTTTGAGTATTGCCTCCAGAGGTCCCTGTTCGGTCGCCACCTGCCGGGGACCAGCCCCAACTGATCCAGGGTATTCGAAGGAGAGATGGCCTAGGCGACTATTTATATGCTAACCAGAGATGTCAAGAATAAGAGTATGAGGAGAGCTCAGTAGGAAAATTCGGTGGAGAAAAGAGACTGAGTAGCTTGGTTTACGCGGAAGACCAATCAAACTTCAAGACAAGAAGTTTGCACCACTTACGTAGCCCGCAGGCGCCCTCTCGAATAGCGAAAGGTGCCTCACCCTAGACACCTTCTCGAGTGGGTCTTAGCAGCCCAGGCATAATTAGTAAGCGTGGTGGGTTCCGCGCTCCAGATGGAGACTCAGCTGGAAGTTAAAGGGAAGAATGACAAGGAACTTTATGAATTGGAGCTGTAAGTTAACTCTTTGACAGAGAGAGCGAGATGGTGGTGGGGGACAGCCCCCAGTGAAATCAGAGGTGAGAGCACAAAGCAATACAGTGGGCAGACTCTGGTTTTTGTATGGGGGAGATGCTCGAGAATATCCGGGTGGACTCCTGAGGCTCGATCCCGCATTTGCGTATGCCGAGCCTCCTTCCTCATGACCTTTGTCCAGAGTGGAATGCCTCCACGGCTCCCGGCACATGATCAGTGCATGCTCAGTCACGATATCAGTGCCTGCTCAGCCACGTGATCACTGACGGCACAGTCACGTGATCAGCGCCTCTCAGTCACGTGATCACCGTATGATGAACACGTGATCAGTGAACGACCAGCCAGGTGATCACTGCATGCTCGGTCAGGTGGTCAGTTCCTGATCAGCCACCTGATCAGTGCGTGCACAGTCCCCTGATCAGCGCCTGTCAGTCACTGATCACTGCCTGATAAACACGTGATCAGTGCCCGAACAGCCACGTCATCAGTGCATGCGCAGTCACGTGATCAGTGCATGATAGCCACGTGATCAGTGCGTGCACAGTCCCATGATCAGCGCCTGTCAGTCACTAATCATTGCCTGATAAACACGTGATCAGTGCATGATGAGCCATGTGATCAGTGCCTGATCAGCCACGTCATCAATGCATGCGCAGTCACGTCATCAGTGCATGATAGCCACGTGATCAGTGCAGGCTCAGTCACGTGATCTGGACTTGATCAGCCACGTGATCAGTGCCTGCAGAGTCACGTGATCAGGGCCTGCTGAGCTGCGTGATTCCTGCCGGCTCATCTGCATGACAATTGCCATCTGAGCTGCGTGATTCCTGTCGGCTGATCTGCTTGACAATTGCCAGCTGAGCTGCGTATTCCTGCCTGGTCACCTCTTGATTATTGCCAGTTGAGCAGTATGATTCGTCACTGCTGAGCTCCATGCTTATTGCCTGCTGATTGCGTGGTTCGTGTCTGCTCAGCTCTTTGAGTATTGCCTCCAGAGGTCCCTGTTCGGTCGCCACCTGCCGGGGACCAGCCCCAACTGATCCAGGGTATTCGAAGGAGAGATGGCCTAGGCGACTATTTATATGCTAACCAGAGATGTCAAGAATAAGAGTATGAGGAGAGCTCAGTAGGAAAATTCGGTGGAGAAAAGAGACTGAGTAGCTTGGTTTACGCGGAAGACCAATCAAACTTCAAGACAAGAAGTTTGCACCACTAACGTAGGCCGCAGGCGCCCTCTCGAATAGCGAAAGGTGCCTCACCCTAGACACCTTCTCGAGTGGGTCTTAGCAGCCCAGGCATAATTAGTAAGCGTGGTGGGTTCCGCGCTCCAGAAGGAGACTCAGCTGGAAGTTAAAGGGAAGAATGACAAGGAATTTTATGAATTGGAGCTGTAAGTTAACTCTTTGACAGAGAGAGTGAGATGGTGGTGGGGGACAGTCCCCAGTGAAATCAGAGGTGAGAGCACAAAGCAATACAGTAGGCAGACTCTGGTTTTTGGTGGGGGAGATGCTCGAGAATATCCGGGTGCACTCCTGAGGCTCGATCCCGCATTTGCGTATGCCGAGCCTCCTTCCTCATGACCTTTGTCCATAGTGGAATGCCTCCCCGGCTCCCGGCACATGATCAGTGCATGCTCAGTCACGATATCAGTGCCTGCTCAGCCACGTGATCACTGACGGCACAGTCACGTGATCACCGTATGATAAACAGGTGATCAGTGAACGACCAGCCACGTGATCACTGCATGCGCGGTCAGGTGGTCAGTTCCTGATCAGCCACCTGATCAGTGCGTGCACAGTCCCCTGATCAGCGCCTGTCAGTCACTGATCACTGCCTGATAAACACGTGATCAGTGCCCGAACAGCCACGTCATCAGTGCATGCGCAGTCACGTGATCAGTGCATGATAGCCACGTGATCAGTGCGTGCACAGTCCCATGATCAGCGCCTGTCAGTCACTGATCATTGCCTGATAAACACGTGATCAGTGCATGATGAGCCATGTGATCAGTGCCCGATCAGCCACGTCATCAGTGCATGCGCAGTCACGTCATCAGTGCATGATAGCCACGTGATCAGTGCATGCTCAGTCACGTTATCTGGACTTGATCAGCCACGTGATCAGTGCCTGCAGAGTCACGTGATCAGGGCCTGCTGAGCTGCGTGATTCCTGCCGGCTCATCTGCATGACAATTGCCATCTGAGCTGCGTGATTCCTGTCGGCTCATCTGCTTGACAATTGCCAGCTGAGCTGCGTGATTCCTGTCGGCTCATCTGCTTGACAATTGCCAGCTGAGCTGTGTGATTCCTGCCTGGTCACGTGCTTGATTATTGCCAGTTGAGCAGTATGATTCGTCACTGCTGAGCTCCATGCTTATTGCATGCTGATTGCGTGGTTCGTGTCTGCTCAGCTCTTTGAGTATTGCCTCCTGAGGTCCCTGTTAGGTCGCCACCTGCCGGGGACCAGCTCCAACTGATCCAGGGTATTCGAAGGAGAGATGGCCTAGGCGACTATTTATATGCTAATCAGACATGTCAAGAATAATAGTATGAGGAGAGCTCAGTAGGAAAATTCGGTGGAGAAAAGAGACTGAGTAGCTTGGTTTACGCGGAAGACCAATCAAACTTCAAGACAGGAAGTTTGCACCACTTACGTAGGCCGCAGGCGCCCTCTCGAATAGCGAAAGGTGCCTCACCCTAGACACCTTCTCGAGTGGGTCTTAGCAGCCCAGGCATAATTAGGAAGCGTGGTGGGTTCCGCGCTCCAGATGGAGACTCAGCTGGAAGTTAAAGGGAAGAATGACAAGGAACTTTATGAATTGGAGCTGTAAGTTAACTCTTTGACAGAGAGAGGGAGATGGTGGTGGGGGACAGTCCCCAGTGAAATCAGAGGTGAGAGCACAAAGCAATACAGTAGGCAGACTCCGGTTTTTTTGGGGGGGAGATGCTCGAGAATATCCGGGTGGACTCCTGAGGCTCGATCCCGCATTTGCATATGCCGAGCCTCCTTCCTCATGACCTTTGTCCATAGTGGAATGCCTCCCCGGCTCCCGGCACATGATCAGTGCATGCTCAGTCACGATATCAGTGCCTGCTCAGCCACGTGATCACTGACGGCACAGTCACGTGATCAGCGCCTCTCAGTCACGTGATCACCATATGATAAACACGTGATCAGTGAACGACCAGCCACGTGATAACTGCATGCACGGTCAGGTGGTCAGTTCCTGATCAGCCACCTGATGAGTGCGTGCACAGTCCCCTGATCAGCGCCTGTCAGTCACTGATCACTGCCTGATAAACACGTGACCAGGGCCCGAACAGCCACGTCATCAGTGCATGGGCAGTCACGTGATCAGTGCATGATAGCCTCGTGATCAGTGCGTGCACAGTCCCATGATCAGCGCCTGTCAGTCACTGATCATTGCCTGATAAACACGTGATCAGTGCATGATGAGCCACGTGATCAGTGCCTGATCAGCCACGTCATCAATGCATGCGCAGTCACGTCATCAGTGCATGATAGCCACGTGATCAGTGCATGCTCAGTCACGTGATCTGGACTTGATCAGCCACGTGATCAGTGCCTGCAGAGTCACGTGATCAGGGCCTGCTGAGCTGCGTGATTCCTGCCGGCTCATCTGCATGACAATTGCCAGCTGAGCTGCGTGATTCCTGTCGGCTCATCTGCTTGACAATTGCCAGCTGAGCTGCGTGATTCCTGCCTGGTCACGTGCTTGATTATTGCCAGTTGAGCAGCATGATTCGTCACTGCTGAGCTCCATGCTTATTGCATGCTGATTGCGTGGTTCGTGTCTGCTCAGCTCTTTGAGTATTGCCTCCTGAGGTCCCTGTACGGTCGCCACCTGCCGGGGACCAGCCCCAAACGATCCAGGGTATTCGAAGGAGAGATGGCCTAGGCGACTATTTATATGCTAATCAGAGATGTCAAGAATAATAGTATGAGGAGAGCTCATTAGGAAAATTCGGTGGAGAAAAGAGACTGAGTAGCTTGTTTTACGCGGAAGACCAATCAAACTTCAAGACAAGAAGTTTGCACCACTTACGTAGGCCGCAGGCGCCCTCTCGAATAGCGAAAGGTGCCTCACCCTAGACACCTTCTCAAGTGGGTCTTAGCAGCCCAGGCATAATTAGTAAGCGTGGTGGGTTCCGCGCTCCAGATGGAGACTCAGCTGGAAGTTAAAGGGAAGAATGACAAGGAACTTTATCAATTGGAGCTGTAAGTTAACTCTTTGACAGAGAGAGCGAGATGGTGGTGGGGGACAGCCCCCAGTGAAATCAGAGGTGAGAGCACAAAGCAATACAGTAGGCAGACTCCGGTTTTTTTGGGGGAGATGCTCGAGAATATCCGGGTGGACTCCTGAGGCTCGATCCCGCATTTGCGTATGCCGAGCCTCCTTCCTCATGACCTTTATCCAGAGTGGAATGCCTCCCCGGCTCCCGGCACATGATCAGTGCATGCTCAGCCACGATATCAGTGCCTGCTCAGCCACGTGATCACTGACGGCACAGTCACGTGATCAGCGCCTCTCAGTCACGTGATCACCGTATGATAAACACGTGATCAGTGAACGACCAGCCACGTGATAACTGCATGCGAGGTCAGGTGGTCAGTTCCTGATCAGCCACCTGATCAGTGGGTGCACAGTCCCCTGATCAGCGCCTGTCAGTCACTGATCACTGCCTGATAAACACGTGATCAGTGCCCGAACAGCCACGTCATCAGTGCATGCGCAGTCACGTGATCAGTGCATGATAGCCACGTGATCAGTGCGTGCACAGTCCCATGATCAGCGCCTGTCAGTCACTGATCATTGCCTGATAAGCACGGGATCAGTGCATGATGAGCCATGCGATCAGTGCCCGATCAGCCACGTCATCAGTGCATGCGCAGTCACGTCATCAGTGCATGATAGCCACGTGATAAGTGCATGCTCAGTCACGTGATCTGGACTTGATCAGCCACGTGATCAGTGCCTGCAGAGTCACGTGATCAGGGCCTGCTGAGCTGCGTGATTCCTGCCGGCTCATCTGCATGACAATTGCCAGCTGAGCTGCGTGATTCCTGTCGGCTCATCTGCTTGACAATTGCCAGCTGAGCTGCGTGATTCCTGCCTGGTCACGTGCTTGATTATTGCCAGTTGAGCAGCATGATTCGTCACTGCTGAGGTCCATGCTTATTGCCTGCTGATTGCGTGGTTCGTGTCTGCTCAGCTCTTTGAGTATGGCCTCCTGAGGTCCCTGTTCGGTCGCCACCTGCCGGGGACCAGCCCCAACTGATCCAGGGTATTCGAAGGAGAGATGGCCTAGGCGACTATTTATATGCTAATCAGAGATGTCAAGAATAAGAGTATGAGGAGAGCTCAGTAGGAAAATTCGGTGGAGAAAAGAGACTGAGTAGCTTGGTTTACGCGGAAGACCAATCAAACTTCAAGACAAGAAGTTTGCACCACTTACGTAGGCCGCAGGCGCCCTCTCGAATAGCGAAAGGTGCCTCACCCTAGACACCTTCTCGAGTGGGTCTTAGCAGCCCAGGCATAATTAGTAAGCGTGGTGGGTTCCGCGCTCCAGATGGAGACTCAGCTGGATGTTAAAGGGAAGAATGACAAGGAACTTTATGAATTGGAGCTGTAAGTTAACTGTTTGACAGAGAGAGTGAGCTGGTGGTGGGGGACAGTCCCCAGTGAAATCAGAGGTGAGAGCACAAAGCAATACAGTAGGCAGACTCTGGTTTTTTGGGGGGAGATGCTCGAGAATATCCGGGTGGACTCCTGAGGCTCGATCCCGCATTTGCATATGCCGAGCCTCCTTCCTCATGACCTTTGTCCAGAGTGGAATGCCTCCCCGGCTCCCGGCACATGATCAGTGCATGCTCAGTCACGATATCAGTGCCTGCGCAGCCACGTGATCACTGACGGCACAGTCACGTGATCAGCGCCTCTCAGTCACGTGATCACCGTATGATAAACACGTGATCAGTGAACGACCAGCCACGTGATCACTGCATGCGCGGTCAGGAGGTCAGTTCCTGATCAGCCACCTGATCAGTGCGTGCACAGTCCCCTGATCAGCGCCTGTCAGTCACTGATCACTGCCTGATAAACACGTGATCAGTGCCCGAACAGCCACGTCATCAGTGCATGCGCAGTCACGTGATCAGTGCATGATAGCCACGTGATCAGTGCGTGCACAGTCCCATGATCAGCGCCTGTCAGTCACTGATCATTGCCTGATAAACACGTGATCAGTGCATGATGAGCCATGTGATCAGTGCCCGATCAGCCACGTCATCAGTGCATGCGCAGTCATGTCATCAGTGCATGATAGCCACGTGATCAGTGCTTGCTCAGTCACGTGATCTGGACTTGATCAGCCACGTGATCAGTGCCTGCAGAGTCACGTGATCAGGGCCTGCTGAGCTGCGTGATTCCTGCCGGCTCATCTGCATGACAATTGCCAGCTGAGCTGCGTGATTCCTGTCGGCTCATCTGCTTGACAATTGCCAGCTGAGCTGTGTGATTCCTGCCTGGTCACGTGCTTGATTATTGCCAGTTGAGCAGTATGATTCGTCACTGCTGAGCTCCATGCTTATTGCATGCTGATTGCGTGGTTCGTGTCTGCTCAGCTCTTTGAGTATTGCCTCCTGAGGTCCCTGTACGGTCGCCACCTGCCGGGGACCAGCCCCAAACGATCCAGGGTATTCGAAGGAGAGATGGCCTAGGCGACTATTTATATGCTAATCAGACATGTCAAGAATAATAGTATGAGGAGAGCTCAGTAGGAAAATTCTGTGGAGAAAAGAGACTGAGTAGCTTGGTTTACTCGGAAGACCAATCAAACTTCAAGACAAGAAGTTTGCACCACTTACGTAGGCCGCAGGCGCCCTCTCGAATAGCGAAAGGTGCCTCACCCTAGACACCTTCTCGAGTGGGTCTTAGCAGCCCAGGCATAATTAGGAAGCGTGGTGGGTTCCGCGCTCCAGATGGAGACTCAGCTGGAAGTTAAAGGGAAGAATGACAAGGAACTTTATGAATTGGAGCTGTAAGTTAACTCTTTGACAGAGAGAGTGAGATGGTGGTGGGGGACAGTCCCCAGTGAAATCAGAGGTGAGAGCACAAAGCAATACAGTAGGCAGACTCCGGTTTTTTTGGGGGAGATGCTCGAGAATATCCGGGTGGACTCCTGAGGCTCGATCCCGCATTTGCGTATGCCGAGCCTCCTTCCTCATGACCTTTGTCCTGAGTGGAATGCCTCCCCGGCTCCCGGCACATGATCAGTGCATGCTCAGCCACGATATCAGTGCCTGCTCAGCCACGTGATCACTGACGGCACAGTCACGTGATCAGCGCCTCTCAGTCACGTGATCACCGTATGATAAACACGTGATCAGTGAACGACCAGCCACGTGATCACTGCATGCGAGGTCAGGTGGTCAGTTCCTGATCAGCCACCTGATCAGTGCGTGCACAGTCCCCTGATCAGCGCCTGTCAGTCACTGATCACTGCCTGATAAACACGTGATCAGTGCCCGAACAGCCACGTCATCAGTGCATGCGCAGTCACGTGATCAGTGCATGATAGCCACGTGATCAGTGCGTGCACAGTCCCATGATCAGCGCCTGACAGTCACTGATCATTGCCTGATAAACACGGGATCAGTGCATGATGAGCCATGTGATCAGTGCCCGATCAGCCACGTCATCAGTGCATGCGCAGTCACGTCATCAGTGCATGATAGCCACGTGATAAGTGCATGCTCAGTCACGTGATCTGGACTTGATCAGCCACATGATCAGTGCCTGCAGAGTCACGTGATCAGGGCCTGCTGAGCTGCGTGATTCCTGCCAGCTCATCTGCATGACAATTGCCAGCTGAGCTGCGTGATTCCTGTCGGCTCATCTGCTTGACAATTGCCAGCTGAGCTGCGTGATTCCTGCCTGGTCACGTGCTTGATTATTGCCAGTTGAGCAGCATGATTCGTCACTGCTGAGCTCCATGCTTATTGCCTGCTGATTGCGTGGTTCGTGTCTGCTCAGCTCTTTGAGTATGGCCTCCTGAGGTCCCTGTTCGGTCGCCACCTGCCGGGGACCAGCCCCAACTGATCCAGGGTATTCGAAGGAGAGATGGCCTAGGCGACTATTTATATGCTAATCAGAGATGTCAAGAATAAGAGTATGAGGAGAGCTCAGTAGGAAAATTCGGTGGAGAAAAGAGACTGAGTAGCTTGGTTTACGCGGAAGACCAATCAAACTTCAAGACAAGAAGTTTGCACCACTTATGTAGGCCGCAGGCGCCCTCTCGAATAGCGAAAGGTGCCTCACCCTAGACACCTTCTCGAGTGGGTCTTAGCAGCCCAGGCATAATTAGTAAGCGTGGTGCGTTCCGCGCTCCAGATGGAGACTCAGCTGGATGTTAAAGGGAAGAATGACAAGGAACTTTATGAATTGGAGCTGTAAGTTAACTGTTTGACAGAGAGAGTGAGCTGGTGGTGGGGGACAGTCCCCAGTGAAATCAGAGGTGAGAGCACAAAGCAATACAGTAGGCAGACTCTGGTTTTTGTGGGGGGGAGATGCTCGAGAATATCCGGGTGGACTCCTGAGGCTCGATCCCGCATTTGCATATGCCGAGCCTCCTTCCTCATGACCTTTGTCCAGAGTGGAATGCCTCCCCAGCTCCCGGCACATGATCAGTGCATGCTCAGTCACGATATCAGTGCCTGCTCAGCCACGTGATCACTGACGGCACAGTCACGTGATCAGCGCCTCTCAGTCACGTGATCACCGTATGATAAACACGTGATCAGTGAACGACCAGCCACGTGATCACTGCATGCACGGTCAGGTGGTCAGTTCCTGATCAGCCACCTGATCAGTGAGTGCACAGTCCCCTGATCAGCGCCTGTCAGTCACTGATCACTGCCTGATAAACACGTGATCAGTGCCCGAACAGCCACGTCATCAGTGCATGCGCAGTCACGTGATCAGTGCATGATAGCCACGTGATCAGTGCGTGCACAGTCCCATGATCAGCGCCTGTCAGTCACTGATCATTGCCTGATAAACACGTGATCAGTGCATGATGAGCCCTGTGGTCAGTGCCTGATCAGCCACGTCATCAATGCATGCGCAGTCACGTCATCAGTGCATGATAGCCACGTGATCAGTGCATGCTCAGTCACGTGATCTGGACTTGATCAGCCACGTGATCAGTGCCTGCAGAGTCACGTGATCAGGGCCTGCTGAGCTTCGTGATTCCTGCCGGCTCATCTGCATGACAATTGCCAGCTGAGCTGCGTATTCCTGCCTGGTCACGTGCTTGATTATTGCCAGTTGAGCAGCATGATTCGTCACTGCTGAGCTCCATGCTTATTGCCTGCTGATTGCATGGTTCGTGTCTGCTCAGCTCTTTGAGTATGGCCTCCTGAGGTCCCTGTTCGGTCGCCACCTGCCGGGGACCAGCCCCAACTGATCCAGGGTATTCGAAGGAGAGATGGCCTAGGCGACTATTTATATGCTAATCAGAGATGTCAAGAATAAGAGTATGAGGAGAGCTCAGTAGGAAAATTCGGTGGAGAAAAGAGACTGAGTAGCTTGGTTTATGCGGAAGACCAATCAAACTGCAAGACAAGAAGTTTGCACCACTTACGTAGGCCGCAGGCGCCCTCTCGAATAGCGAAAGGTGCCTCACCCTAGACACCTTCTCGAGTGGGTCTTAGCAGCCCAGGCATAATTAGTAAGCGTGGTGGGTTCCGCGCTCCAGATGGAGACTCAGCTGGAAGTTAAAGGGAAGAATGACAAGGAACTTTATGAATTGGAGCTGTAAGTTAACTCTTTGACAGAGAGAGAGAGATGGTGGTGGGGGACAGCCCCCAGTGAAATCAGAGGTGAGAGCACAAAGCAATACAGTAGGCAGACTGCGGTTTTTTTGGGGGGGAGATGCTCGAGAATATCCGGGTGGACTCCTGAGGCTCGATCCCGCATTTGCGTATGCCGAGCCTCCTTCCTCATGACCTTTGTCCAGAGTGGAATGCCTCCCCGGCTCCCGGCACATGATCAGTGCATGCTCAGTCACGATATCAGTGCCTGCTCAGCCACGTGATCACTGACGGCACAGTCACGTGATCAGCGCCTCTCAGTCACGTGATCACCGTATGATAAACACGTGATCAGTGAACGACCAGCCACGTGATCACTGCATGCGCGGTCAGGTGGTCAGTTCCTGATCAGCCACCTGATCAGTGCGTGCACAGTCACCTGATCAGCGCCTGTCAGTCACTGATCACTGCCTGATAAACACGTGATCAGTGCCCGAACAGCCACGTCATCAGTGCATGCGCAGTCACGTGATCAGTGCATGATAGCCACGTGATCAGTGCGTGCACAGTCCCCTGATCAGCGCCTGTCAGTCACTGATCACTGCCTGATAAACACGTGATCAGTGCCCGAACAGCCACGTCATCAGTGCATGCTCAGTCACGTGATCAGTGCATGATAGCCACGTGATCAGTGCGTGCACAGTCCCATGATCAGCGCCTGTCAGTCACTGATCATTGCCTGATAAACAGGTGATCAGTGCATGAAGAGCCACGTCATCAGTGCATGCGCAGTCACGTGATCAGTGCAGATAGCCACGTGATCAGTGCGTGCACAGTCCCATGATCAGCGCCTGTCAGTCACTGATCATTGCCTGATAAGCACGTGATCAGTGCATGATCAGTGATCAGCCACGTCATCAGTGCATGCGCAGTCACGTCATCAGTGCATGATAGCCACGTGATCAGTGCATGCTCAGTCCCATGATCAGCGCCTGTCAGTCACTGATCATTGCCTGATAAGCACGTGATCAGTGCATGATGAGCCATGTGATCAGTGCCCGATCAGCCACGTCATCAGTGCATGCGCAGTCACGTCATCAGTGCATGATAGCCACGTGATCAGTGCATGCTCAGTCACGTAATCTGGACTTGATCAGCCACGTGATCAGTGCCTGCAGAGTCACGTGATCAGGGCCTGCTGAGCTGCGTGATTCCTGCCGGCTCATCTGCATGACAATTGCCAGCTGAGCTGCGTGATTCCTGTCGGCTCATCTGCTTGACAATTGCCAGCTGAGCTGCGTGATTCCTGCCTGGTCACGTGCTTGATTATTGCCAGTTGAGCAGCATGATTCGTCACTGCTGAGCTCCATGCTTATTGCCTGCTGATTGCGTGGTTCGTTTCTGCTCAGCTCTTTGAGTATTGCCTCCTGAGGTCCCTGTTCGGTCGCCACCTGCCGGGGACCAGCCCCAACTGATCCAGGGTATTCGAAGGGGAGATGGCCTAGGCGACTATTTATATGCTAATCAGAGATGTCAAGAATAAGAGTATGAGGAGAGCTCAGTAGGAAAATTCGGTGGAGAAAAGAGACTGAGTAGCTTGGTTTACGCGGAAGACCAATCAAACTTCAAGACAAGAAGTTTGCACCACTTACGTAGGCCGCAGGCGCCCTCTCGAATAGCGAAAGGTGCCTCACCCTAGACACCTTCTCGAATGGGTCTTAGCAGCCCAGGCATAATTACTAAGCGTGGTGGGTTCCGCGCTCCAGATGGAGACTCAGCTGGAAGTTAAAGGGAAGAATGACAAGGAACTTTATGAATTGGAGCTGTAAGTTAACTCTTTGACAGAGAGAGCGAGATGGTGGTGGGGGACAGCCCCCAGTGAAATCAGAGGTGAGAGCACAAAGCAATACAGTAGGCAGACTCCGGTTTTTGGGGGGGGAGATGCTCGAGAACATCCGGGTGGACTCCTGAGGCTCGATCCCGCATTTGCGTATGCCGAGCCTCCTTCCTCATGACCTTTGTCCAGAGTGGAATGCCTCCCCGGCTCCCGGCACATGATCAGTGCATGCTCAGTCACGATATCAGTGCCTGCTCAGCCACGTGATCACTGACGGCACAGTCACGTGATCAGCGCCTCTCAGTCCCGTGATCACCGTATGATAAACACGTGATCAGTGAACGACCAGCCACGTGATCACTGCATGCGAGGTCAGGTGGTCAGTTCCTGATCAGCCACCTGATCAGTGCGTGCACAGTCCCCTGATCAGCGCCTGTCAGTCACTGATCACTGCCTGATAAACACGTGATCAGTGCCCGAACAGCCACGTCATCAGTGCATGCTCAGTCACGTGATCAGTGCATGATAGCCACGTGATCAGTGCGTGCACAGTCCCATGATCAGCGCCTGTCAGTCACTGATCATTGCCTGATAAACAGGTGATCAGTGCATGAAGAGCCACGTCATCAGTGCATGCGCAGTCACGTCATCAGTGCATGATAGCCACGTGATCAGTGCATGCTCAGTCACGTGATCTGGACTTGATCAGCCACGTGATCAGTGCCTGCAGAGTCACGTGATCAGGGCCTGCTGAGCTGCGTGATTCCTGCCGGCTCATCTGCATGACAATTGCCAGCTGAGCTGCGTGATTCCTGTCGGCTCATCTGCTTGACAATTGCCAGCTGAGCTGCGTGATTCCTGCCTGGTCACGTGCTTGATTATTGCCAGTTGAGCAGCATGATTCGTCACTGCTGAGCTCCATGCTTATTGCCTGCTGATTGCGTGGTTCGGGTCTGCTCAGCTCTTTGAGTATCGCCTCCTGAGGTCCCTGTTCGGTTGCCACCTGCCGGGGACCAGCCCCAACTGATCCAGGGTATTCGAAGGAGAGATGGCCTAGGCGACTATTTATATGCTAATCAGAGATGTCAAGAATAATAGTATGAGGAGAGCTCAGTAGGAAAATTTGGTGGAGAAAAGAGACTGAGTAGCTTGGTTTATGCGGAAGACCAATCAAACTTCAAGGCAAGAAATTTGCACCACATACGTAGGCCGCAGGCGCCCTCTCGAATAGCGAAACGTGCCTCACTCTAGACACCTTCTCGAGTGGGTCTTAGCAGCCCAGGCATAATTAGGAAGCGTGGTGGGTTCCGCGCTCCAGATGGAGACTCAGCTAGAAGTTAAAGGGAAGAATGACAAGGAACTTTATGAATTGGAGCTGTAAGTTAACTCTTTGACAGAGAGAGCGAGATGGTGGTGGGGGACAGCCCCCAGTGAAATCAGAGGTGAGAGCACAAAGCAATACAGTAGGCAGACTCCGGTTTTTTTGGGGGGGGGAGATGCTCGAGAACATCCGGGTGGACTCCTGAGGCTCGATCCCGCATTTGCGTATGCCGAGCCTCCTTCCTCATGACCTTTGTCCAGAGTGGAATGCCTCCCCGGCTCCCGGCACATGAGCAGTGCATGCTCAGTCACGATATCAGTGCCTGCTCAGCCACGTGATCACTGACGGCACAGTCACGTGATCAGCGCCTCTCAGTCACGTGACCACCGTATGATAAACACGTGATCAGTGAACGACCAGCCACGTGATCACTGCATGCGCGGTCAGGTGGTCAGTTCCTGATCAGCCACCTGATCAGTGCGTGCACAGTCACCTGATCAGCGCCTGTCAGTCACTGATCACTGCCTGATAAACACGTGATCAGTGCCCGAACAGCCACGTCATCAGTGCATGCGCAGTCACGTGATCAGTGCATGATAGCCACGTGATCAGTGCGTGCACAGTCCCATGATCAGCGCCTGTCAGTCACTGATCATTGCCTGATAAACACGTGATCAGTGCATGATGAGCCATGTGATCAGTGCCCGATCAGCCACGTCATCAATGCATGCGCAGTCACGTCATCAGTGCATGATAGCCACGTGATCAGTGCATGCTCAGTCACGTGATCTGGACTTGATCAGCCACGTGATCAGTGCCTGCAGAGTCACGTGATCAGGGCCTGCTGAGCTGCGTGATTCCTGCCGGCTCATCTGCATGACAATTGCCAGCTGAGCTGCGTGATTCCTGTCGGCTCATCTGCTTGACAATTGCCAGCTGAGCTGCGTATTCCTGCCTGGTCACCTCTTGATTATTGCCAGTTGAGCAGCATGATTCGTCACTGCTGAGCTCCATGCTTATTGCCTGCTGATTGCATGGTTCGTGTCTGCTCAGCTCTTTGAGTATGGCCTCCTGAGGTCCCTGTTCGGTCGCCACCTGCCGGGGACCAGCCCCAACTGATCCAGGGTATTCGAAGGAGAGATGGCCTAGGCGACTATTTATATGCTAATCAGAGATGTCAAGAATAAGAGTATGAGGAGAGCTCAGTAGGAAAATTCGGTGGAGAAAAGAGACTGAGTAGCTTGGTTTATGCGGAAGACCAATCAAACTTCAAGACAAGAAGTTTGCACCACTTACGTAGGCCGCAGGCGCCCTCTCGAATAGCGAAAGGTGCCTCACCCTAGACACCTTCTCGAGTGGGTCTTAGCAGCCCAGGCATAATTAGTAAGCGTGGTGGGTTCCGCGCTCCAGATGGAGACTCAGCTAGAAGTTAAAGGGAAGAATGACAAGGAACTTTATGAATTGGAGCTGTAAGTTAACTCTTTGACAGAGAGAGAGAGATGGTGGTGGGGGACAGCCCCCAGTGAAATCAGAGGTGAGAGCACAAAGCAATACAGTAGGCAGACTGCGGTTTTTTTGGGGGGGAGATGCTCGAGAATATCCGGGTGGACTCCTGAGGCTCGATCCCGCATTTGCGTATGCCGAGCCTCCTTCCTCATGACCTTTGTCCAGAGTGGAATGCCTCCCCGGCTCCCGGCACATGATCAGTGCATGCTCAGTCACGATATCAGTGCCTGCTCAGCCACGTCATCACTGACGGCACAGTCACGTGATCAGCGCCTCTCAGTCACGTGATCACCGTATGATAAACACGTGATCAGTGAACGACCAGCCACGTGATCACTGCATGCGCGGTCAGGTGGTCAGTTCCTGATCAGCCACCTGATCAGTGCGTGCACAGTCACCTGATCAGCGCCTGTCAGTCACTGATCACTGCCTGATAAACACGTGATCAGTGCCCGAACAGCCACGTCATCAGTGCATGCGCAGTCACGTGATCAGTGCATGATAGCCACGTGATCAGTGCGTGCACAGTCCCCTGATCAGCGCCTGTCAGTCACTGATCACTGCCTGATAAACACGTGATCAGTCAGCCACGTCATCAGTGCATGCTCAGTGATCAGTGCATGATAGCCACGTGATCAGTGCGTGCACAGTCCCATGATCAGCGCCTGTCAGTCACTGATCATTGCCTGATCACGTGATCAGTGCATCACGTCATCAGTGCATGCGCAGTCACGTGATCAGTGCAGATAGCCACGTGATCAGTGCGTGCACAGTCCCATGATCAGCGCCTGTCAGTCACTGATCATTGCCTGATAAGCACGTGATCAGTGCATGATGAGCCATGTGATCAGTGCCCGATCAGCCACGTCATCAGTGCATGCGCAGTCCCGTCATCAGTGCATGATAGCCAGGTAATCAGTGCGTGCACAGTCCCATGATCAGCGCCTGTCAGTCACTGATCATTGCCTGATAAGCACGTGATCAGTGCATGATGAGCCATGTGATCAGTGCCCGATCAGCCACGTCATCAGTGCATGCGCAGTCACGTCATCAGTGCATGATAGCCACGTGATCAGTGCATGCTCAGTCACGTGATCTGGACTTGATCAGCCACGTGATCAGTGCCTGCAGAGTCACGTGATCAGGGCCTGCTGAGCTGCGTGATTCCTGCCGGCTCATCTGCATGACAATTGCCAGCTGAGCTGCGTGATTCCTGTCGGCTCATCTGCTTGACAATTGCCAGCTGAGCTGCGTGATTCCTGCCTGGTCACGTGCTTGATTATTGCCAGTTGAGCAGCATGATTCGTCACTGCTGAGCTCCATGCTTATTGCCTGCTGATTGCGTGGTTCGTGTCTGCTCAGCTCTTTGAGTATTGCCTCCTGAGGTCCCTGTTCGGTCGCCACCTGCCGGGGACCAGCCCCAACTGATCCAGGGTATTCGAAGGGGAGATGGCCTAGGCGACTATTTATATGCTAATCAGAGATGTCAAGAATAAGAGTATGAGGAGAGCTCAGTAGGAAAATTCGGTGGAGAAAAGAGACTGAGTAGCTTGGTTTACGCGGAAGACCAATCAAACTTCAAGACAAGAAGTTTGCACCACTTACGTAGGCCGCAGGCGCCCTCTCGAATAGCGAAAGGTGCCTCACCCTAGACACCTTCTCGAATGGGTCTTAGCAGCCCAGGCATAATTACTAAGCGTGGTGGGTTCCGCGCTCCAGATGGAGACTCAGCTGGAAGTTAAAGGGAAGAATGACAAGGAACTTTATGAATTGGAGCTGTAAGTTAACTCTTTGACAGAGAGAGCGAGATGGTGGTGGGGGACAGCCCCCAGTGAAATCAGAGGTGAGAGCACAAAGCAATACAGTAGGCAGACTCCCGTTTTTTGGGGGTGGGGAAATGCTCGAGAACATCCGGGTGGACTCCTGAGGCTCGATCCCGCATTTGCGTATGCCGAGCCTCCTTCCTCATGACCTTTGTCCAGAGTGGAATGCCTCCCCGGCTCCCGGCACATGAGCAGTGCATGCTCAGTCACGATATCAGTGCCTGCTCAGCCACGTGATCACTGACGGCACAGTCACATGATCAGCGCCTCTCAGTCCCGTGATCACCGTATGATAAACACGTGATCAGTGAACGACCAGCCACGTGATCACTGCATGCGAGGTCAGGTGGTCAGTTCCTGATCAGCCACCTGATCAGTGCGTGCACAGTCCCCTGATCAGCGCCTGTCAGTCACTGATCACTGCCTGATAAACACGTGATCAGTGCCCGAACAGCCACGTCATCAGTGCATGCTCAGTCACGTGATCAGTGCATGATAGCCACGTGATCAGTGCGTGCACAGTCCCATGATCAGCGCCTGTCAGTCACTGATCATTGCCTGATAAACAGGTGATCAGTGCATGAAGAGCCACGTCATCAGTGCATGCGCAGTCACGTCATCAGTGCATGATTGCCACGTGATCAGTGCGTGCTCAGTCACGTGATCTGGACTTGATCAGCCACGTGATCAGTGCCTGCAGAGTCACGTGATCAGGGCCTGCTGAGCTGCGTGATTCCTGCCGGCTCATCTGCATGACAATTGCCAGCTGAGCTGCGTGATTCCTGTCGGCTCATCTGCTTGACAATTGCCAGCTGAGCTGCGTGATTCCTGCCTGGTCACGTGCTTGATTATTGCCAGTTGAGCAGCATGATTCGTCACTGCTGAGCTCCATGCTTATTGCCTGCTGATTGCGTGGTTCGGGTCTGCTCAGCTCTTTGAGTATCGCCTCCTGAGGTCCCTGTTCGGTTGCCACCTGCCGGGGACCAGCCCCAACTGATCCAGGGTATTCGAAGGAGAGATGGCCTAGGCGACTATTTATATGCTAATCAGAGATGTCAAGAATAATAGTATGAGGAGAGCTCAGTAGGAAAATTTGGTGGAGAAAAGAGACTGAGTAGCTTGGTTTACGCGGAAGACCAATCAAACTTCAAGACAGGAAGTTTGCACCACTTACGTAGGCCGCAGGCGCCCTCTCGAATAGCGAAAGGTGCCTCACCCTAGACACCTTCTCGAGTGGGTCTTAGCAGCCCAGGCATAATTAGGAAGCGTGGTGGGTTCCGCGCTCCAGATGGAGACTCAGCTGGAAGTTAAAGGGAAGAATGACAAGGAACTTTAGGAATTGGAGCTGTAAGTTAACTCTTTGACAGAGAGAGCGAGATGGTGGTGGGGGACAGCCCCCAGTGAAATCAGAGGTGAGAGCACAAAGCAATACAGTAGGCAGACTCCGGTTTTTTTGGGGGGGGAGATGCTCGAGAACATCCGGGTGGACTCCTGAGGCTCGATCCCGCATTTGCGTATGCCGAGCCTCCTTCCTCATGACCTTTGTCCAGAGTGGAATGCCTCCCCGGCTCCCGGCACATGAGCAGTGCATGCTCAGTCACGATATCAGTGCCTGCTCAGCCACGTGATCACTGACGGCACAGTCACGTGATCAGCGCCTCTCAGTCACGTGACCACCGTATGATAAACACGTGATCAGTGAACGACCAGCCACGTGATCACTGCATGCGCGGTCAGGTGGTCAGTTCCTGATCAGCCACCTGATCAGTGCGTGCACAGTCCCCTGATCAGCGCCTGTCAGTCACTGATCACTGCCTGATAAACACGTGATCAGTCCCCGAACAGCCACGTCATCAGTGCATGCGCAGTCACGTGATCAGTGCATGATAGCCACGTGATCAGTGCGTGCACAGTCCCATGATCAGCGCCTGTCAGTCACTGATCATTGCCTGATAAGCACGTGATCAGTGCATGATGAGCCATGTGATCAGTGCCCGATCAGCCACGTCATCAGTGCATTCGCAGTCACGTCATCAGTGCATGATAGCCACGTGATCAGTGCATGCTCAGTCACGTGATCTGGACTTGATCAGCCACGTGATCAGTGCCTGCAGAGTCACGTGATCAGGGCCTGCTGAGCTGCGTGATTCCTGCCGGCTCATCTGCATGACAATTGCCAGCTGAGCTGCGTGATTCCTGTCGGCTCATCTGCTTGACAATTGCCAGCTGAGCTGCGTATTCCTGCCTGGTCACGTGCTTGATTATTGCCAGTTGAGCAGCATGATTCGTCACTGCTGAGCTCCATGCTTATTGCCTGCTGATTGCGTGGTTCGTGTCTGCTCAGCTCTTTGAGTATTGCCTCCTGAGGTCCCTGCTCGGTCGCCACCTGCCGGGGACCAGCCCCAACTGATCCAGGGTATTCGAAGGAGAGATGGCCTAGGCGACTATTTATATGCTAATCAGAGATGTCAAGAATAAGAGTATGAGGAGAGCTCAGTAGGAAAATTCGGTGGAGAAAAGAGACTGAGTAGCTTGGTTTACGCGGAAGACCAATCAAACTTCAAGACAAGAAGTTTGCACCACTTACGTAGGCCACAGGCGCCCTCTCGAATAGTGAAAGGTGCCTCACACTAGACACCTTCTCGAGTGGGTCTTAGCAGCCCAGGCATAATTAGTAAGCGTGGTGGGTTCCGCGCTCCAGATGGAGACTCAACTGGAAGTTAAAGGAAAGAATGACAAGGAACTTTATGAATTGGAGCTGTAAGTTAACTCTTTTACAGAGAGAGCGAGATGGTGGTGGGGGACAGCCCCCAGTGAAATCAGAGGTGAGAGCACAAAGCAATACAGTAGGCAGACTCCGGTTTTTTTGGGGGGAGATGCTCGAGAATATCCGGGTGGACTCCTGAGGCTCGATCCCGCATTTTCGTATGCCGAGCCTCCTTCCTCATGACCTTTGTCCAGAGTGGAATGCCTGCCCGGCTCCCGGCACATGATCAGTGCATGCTCAGTCACGATATCAGTGCCTGCTCAGCCACGTGATCAATGACGGCACAGTCACGTGATCAGCGCCTCTCAGTCACGTGATCACCGTATGATAAACACGTGATCAGTGAACGACCAGCCACGTGATCACTGCATGCGCGGTCAGGTGGTCAGTTCCTGATCAGCCACCTGATCAGTGCGTGCACAGTCCCCTGATCAGTGCCTGTCAGTCACTGATCACTGCCTGATAAACAGGTGATCAGTGCCCGAACAGCCACGTCATCAGTGCATGCGCAGTCACGTGATCAGTGCATGATAGCCACGTGATCAGTGCGTGCACAGTCCCATGATCAGCGCCTGTCAGTCACTGATCATTGCCTGATAAGCACGTGATCAGTGCATGATGAGCCATGTGATCAGTGCCCGATCAGCCACGTCATCAGTGCATGCGCAGTCAAGTCATCAGTGCATGATAGCCACGTGATCAGTGCATGCTCAGTCACGTGATCTGGACTTGATCAGCCACGTGATCAGTGCCTGCAGAGTCACGTGATCAGGGCCTGCTGAGCTGCGTGATTCCTGCCGGCTCATCTGCATGACAATTGCCAGCTGAGCTGCGTGATTCCTGTCGGCTCATCTGCTTGACAATTGCCAGCTGAGCTGCGTGATTCCTGCCTGGTCACGTGCTTGATTATTGCCAGTTGAGCAGCATGATTCGTCACTGCTGAGCTCCATGCTTATTGCCTGCTGATTGCGTGGTTCGTGTCTGCTCAGCTCTTTGAGTATTGCCTCCTGAGGTCCCTGTTCGGTCGCCACCTGCCGGGGACCAGCCCCAACTGATCCAGGGTATTCGAAGGGGAGATGGCCTAGGCGACTATTTATATGCTAATCAGAGATGTCAAGAATAAGAGTATGAGGAGAGCTCAGTAGGAAAATTCGGTGGAGAAAAGAGACTGAGTAGCTTGGTTTACGCGGAAGACCAATCAAACTTCAAGACAAGAAGTTTGCACCACTTACGTGGGCCGCAGGCGCCCTCTCGAATAGCGAAAGGTGCCTCACCCTAGACACCTTCTCGAATGGGTCTTAGCAGCCCAGGCATAATTAGTAAGCGTGGTGGGTTCCGCGCTCCAGATGGAGACTCAGCTGGAAGTTAAAGGGAAGAATGACAAGGAACTTTATGAATTGGAGCTGTAAGTTAACTCTTTGACAGAGAGAGCGAGATGGTGGTGGGGGACAGCCCCCAGTGAAATCAGAGGTGAGAGCACAAAGCAATACAGTAGGCACACTCCGGTTTTTTTGGGGGGAGATGCTAGAGAACATCCGGGTGGACTCCTGAGGCTCGATCCCGCATTTGCGTATGGCGAGCCTCCTTCCTCATGACCTTTGTCCAGAGTGGAATGCCTCCCCGGCTCCCGGCACATGATCAGTGCATGCTCAGTCACGATATCAGTGCCTGCTCAGCCACGTGATCACTGACGGCACAGTCACGTGATCAGCGCCTCTCAGTCACGTGATCACCGTATGATAAACACGTGATCAGTGAACGACCAGCCACGTGATCACTGCATGGGCGGTCAGGTGGTCAGTTCCTGATCAGCCACCTGATCAGTGCGTGCACAGTCCCCTGATCAGCGCCTGTCAGTCACTGATCACTGCCTGATAAACACGTGATCAGTGCCCGAACAGCCACGTCATCAGTGCATGCGCAGTCACGCGATCAGTGCATGATAGCCACGTGATCAGTGCGTGCACAGTCCCATGATCAGCGCCTGTCAGTCACTGATCATTGCCTGATAAACAGGTGATCAGTGCATGAAGAGCCACGTCATCAGTGCATGCGCAGTGACGTCATCAGTGCATGATAGCCACGTGATCAGTGCATGCTCAGTCACGTGATCTGGACTTGATCAGCCACGTGATCAGTGCCTGCAGAGTCACGTGATCAGGGCCTGCTGAGCTGCGTGATTCCTGCCGGCTCATCTGCATGACAATTGCCAGCTGAGCTGCGTGATTCCTGTCGGCTCATCTGCTTGACAATTGCCAGCTGAGCTGCGTGATTCCTGCCTGGTCACGTGCTTGATTATTGCCAGTTGAGCAGCATGATTCGTCACTGCTGAGCTCCATGCTTATTGCCTGCTGATTGCGTGGTTCGGGTCTGCTCAGCTCTTTGAGTATCGCCTCCTGAGGTCCCTGTTCGGTTGCCACCTGCCGGGGACCAGCCCCAACTGATCCAGGGTATTCGAAGGAGAGATGGCCTAGGCGACTATTTATATGCTAATCAGAGATGTCAAGAATAATAGTATGAGGAGAGCTCAGTAGGAAAATTTGGTGGAGAAAAGAGACTGAGTAGCTTGGTTTACGCGGAAGACCAATCAAACTTCAAGACAGGAAGTTTGCACCACTTACGTAGGCCGCAGGCGCCCTCTCGAATAGCGAAAGGTGCCTCACCCTAGACACCTTCTCGAGTGGGTCTTAGCAGCCCAGGCATAATTAGGAAGCGTGGTGGGTTCCGCGCTCCAGATGGAGACTCAGCTGGAAGTTAAAGGGAAGAATGACAAGGAACTTTATGAATTGGAGCTGTAAGTTAACTCTTTGACAGAGAGAGCGAGATGGTGGTGGGGGACAGCCCCCAGTGAAATCAGAGGTGAGAGCACAAAGCAATACAGTAGGCAGACTCCGGTGTTTTTGGGGGGAGATGCTCGAGAACATCCGGGTGGACTCCTGAGGCTCGATCCCGCATTTGCGTATGCCGAGCCTCCTTCCTCATGACCTTTGTCCAGAGTGGAATGCCTCCCCGGCTCCCGGCACATGAGCAGTGCATGCTCAGTCACGATATCAGTGCCTGCTCAGCCACGTGATCACTGACGGCACAGTCACGTGATCAGCGCCTCTCAGTCACGTGATCACCGTATGATAAACACGTGATCAGTGAACGACCAGCCACGTGATCACTGCATGCGCGGTCAGGTGGTCAGTTCCTGATCAGCCACCTGATCAGTGCGTGCACAGTCCCCTGATCAGCGCCTGTCAGTCACTGATCACTGCCTGATAAACACGTGATCAGTGCCCGAACAGCCACGTCATCAGTGCATGCGCAGTCACGTGATCAGTGCATGATAGCCACGTGATCAGTGCGTGCACAGTCCCATGATCAGCGCCTGTCAGTCACTGATCATTGCCTGATAAACACGTGATCAGTGCATGATGAGCCATGTGATCAGTGCCCGATCAGCCACGTCATCAGTGCATGCGCAGTCACGTCATCAGTGCATGATAGCCACGTGATCAGTGCATGCTCAGTCACGTGATCTGGACTTGATCAGCCACGTGATCAGTGCCTGCAGAGTCACGTGATCAGGGCCTGCTGAGCTGCGTGATTCCTGCCGGCTCATCTGCATGACAATTGCCAGCTGAGCTGCGTGATTCCTGTCGGCTCATCTGCTTGACAATTGCCAGCTGAGCTGCGTGATTCCTGCCTGGTCACGTGCTTGATTATTGCCAGTTGAGCAGCATGATTCGTCACTGCTGAGCTCCATGCTTATTGCCTGCTGATTGCGTGGTTCGTGTCTGCTCAGCTCTTTGAGTATTGCCTCCTGAGGTCCCTGTTCGGTCGCCACCTGCCGGGGACCAGCCCCAACTGATCCAGGGTATTCGAAGGAGAGATGGCCTAGGCGACTATTTATATGCTAATCAGAGATGTCAAGAATAATAGTATGAGGAGAGCTCAGTAGGAAAATTCGGTGGAGAAAAGAGACTGAGTAGCTTGGTTTACGCGGAAGACCAATCAAACTTCAAGACAAGAAGTTTGCACCACTTACGTAGGCCGCAGGCGCCCTCTCGAATAGCGAAAGGTGCCTCACCCTAGACACCTTCTCGAGTGGGTCTTAGCAGCCCAGGCATAATTAGTAAGCGTGGTGGGTTCCGCGCTCCAGATGGAGACTCAGCTGGAAGTTAAAGGGAAGAATGACAAGGAACTTTATGAATTGGAGCTGTAAGTTAACTCTTTGACAGAGAGAGCGAGATGGTGGTGGGGGACAGCCCCCAGTGAAATCAGAGGTGAGAGCACAAAGCAATACAGTAGGCAGACTCCGGTTTTTTGGGGGGAGATGCTCGAGAACATCCGGGTGGACTCCTGAGGCTCGATCCCGCATTTGCGTATGCCGAGCCTCCTTCCTCATGACCTTTGTCCAGAGTGGAATGCCTCCCCGGCTCCCGGCACATGATCAGTGCATGCTCAGTCACGATATCAGTGCCTGCTCAGCCACGTGATCACTGACGGCACAGTCACGTGATCAGCGCCTCTCAGTCACGTGATCACCGTATGATAAACACGTGATCAGTGAACGACCAGCCACGTGATCACTGCATGCGCGGTCAGGTGGTCAGTTCCTGATCAGCCACCTGATCAGTGCGTGCACAGTCCCCTGATCAGCGCCTGTCAGTCACTGATCACTGCCTGATAAACACGTGATCAGTGCCCGAACAGCCACGTCATCAGTGCATGCGCAGTCACGTGATCAGTGCATGATAGCCACGTGATCAGTGCGTGCACAGTCCCATGATCAGCGCCTGTCAGTCACTGATCATTGCCTGATAAACACGTGATCAGTGCATGATGAGCCATGTGATCAGTGCATGTGCAGTCACGTCATCAGTGCATGATAGCCACGTGATCAGTGCATGCTCAGTCACGTGATCTGGACTTGATCAGCCACGTGATCAGTGCCTGCAGAGTCACGTGATCAGGGCCTGCTGAGCTGCGTGATTCCTGCCGGCTCATCTGCATGACAATTGCCAGCTGAGCTGCGTGATTCCTGTCGGCTCATCTGCTTGACAATTGCCAGCTGAGCTGCGTGATTCCTGCCTGGTCACGTGCTTGATTATTGCCAGTTGAGCAGCATGATTCGTCACTGCTGAGCTCCATGCTTATTGCCTGCTGATTGCGTGGTTCGTGTCTGCTCAGCTCTTTGAGTATTGCCTCCTGAGGTCCCTGTTCGGTCGCCACCTGCCGGGGACCAGCCCCAACTGATCCAGGGTATTCGAAGGAGAGATGGCCTAGGCGACTATTTATATGCTAATCAGAGATGTCAAGAATAATAGTATGAGGAGAGCTCAGTAGGAAAATTCGGTGGAGAAAAGAGACTGAGTAGCTTGGTTTACGCGGAAGACCAATCAAACTTCAAGACAAGAAGTTTGCACCACTTACGTAGGCCGCAGGCGCCCTCTCGAATAGCGAAAGGTGCCTCACCCTAGACACCTTCTCGAGTGGGTCTTAGCAGCCCAGGCATAATTAGTAAGCGTGGTGGGTTCCGCGCTCCAGATGGAGACTCAGCTGGAAGTTAAAGGGAAGAATGACAAGGAACTTTATGAATTGGAGCTGTAAGTTAACTCTTTGACAGAGAGAGCGAGATGGTGGTGGGGGACAGCCCCCAGTGAAATCAGAGGTGAGAGCACAAAGCAATACAGTAGGCAGACTCCGGTTTTTTTGGGGGGAGATGCTCGAGAATATCCGGGTGGACTCCTGAGGCTCGATCCCGCATTTGCGTATGCCGAGCCTCCTTCCTCATGACCTTTGTCCAGAGTGGAATGCCTCCCCGGCTCCCGGCACATGATCAGTGCATGCTCAGTCACGATATCAGTGCCTGCTCAGCCACGTGATCACTGACGGCACAGTCACGTGATCAGCGCCTCTCAGTCACGTGATCACCGTATGATAAACACGTGATCAGTGAACGACCAGCCACGTGATCACTGCATGCGCGGTCAGGTGGTCAGTTCCTGATCAGCCACCTGATCAGTGCGTGCACAGTCCCCTGATCAGCGCCTGTCAGTCACTGATCACTGCCTGATAAACACGTGATCAGTGCCCGAACAGCCACGTCATCAGTGCATGCGCAGTCACGTGATCAGTGCATGATAGCCACGTGATCAGTGCGTGCACAGTCCCATGATCAGCGCCTGTCAGTCACTGATCATTGCCTGATAAACACGTGATCAGTGCATGATGAGCCATGTGATCAGTGCCCGATCAGCCACGTCATCAGTGCATGCGCAGTCACGTCATCAGTGCATGATAGCCACGTGATCAGTGCATGCTCAGTCACGTGATCTGGACTTGATCAGCCACGTGATCAGTGCCTGCAGAGTCACGTGATCAGGGCCTGCTGAGCTGCGTGATTCCTGCCGGCTCATCTGCATGACAATTGCCAGCTGAGCTGCGTGATTCCTGTCGGCTCATCTGCTTGACAATTGCCAGCTGAGCTGCGTGATTCCTGCCTGGTCACGTGCTTGATTATTGCCAGTTGAGCAGCATGATTCGTCACTGCTGAGCTCCATGCTTATTGCCTGCTGATTGCGTGGTTCGTGTCTGCTCAGCTCTTTGAGTATTGCCTCCTGAGGTCCCTGTTCGGTCGCCACCTGCCGGGGACCAGCCCCAACTGATCCAGGGTATTCGAAGGAGAGATGGCCTAGGCGACTATTTATATGCTAATCAGAGATGTCAAGAATAATAGTATGAGGAGAGCTCAGTAGGAAAATTCGGTGGAGAAAAGAGACTGAGTAGCTTGGTTTACGCGGAAGACCAATCAAACTTCAAGACAAGAAGTTTGCACCACTTACGTAGGCCGCAGGCGCCCTCTCGAATAGCGAAAGGTGCCTCACCCTAGACACCTTCTCGAGTGGGTCTTAGCAGCCCAGGCATAATTAGTAAGCGTGGTGGGTTCCGCGCTCCAGATGGAGACTCAGCTGGAAGTTAAAGGGAAGAATGACAAGGAACTTTATGAATTGGAGCTGTAAGTTAACTCTTTGACAGAGAGAGCGAGATGGTGGTGGGGGACAGCCCCCAGTGAAATCAGAGGTGAGAGCACAAAGCAATACAGTAGGCAGACTCCGGTTTTTTGGGGGGAGATGCTCGAGAATATCCGGGTGGACTCCTGAGGCTCGATCCCGCATTTGCGTATGCCGAGCCTCCTTCCTCATGACCTTTGTCCAGAGTGGAATGCCTCCCCGGCTCCCGGCACATGATCAGTGCATGCTCAGTCACGATATCAGTGCCTGCTCAGCCACGTGATCACTGACGGCACAGTCACGTGATCAGCGCCTCTCAGTCACGTGATCACCGTATGATAAACACGTGATCAGTGAACGACCAGCCACGTGATCACTGCATGCGCGGTCAGGTGGTCAGTTCCTGATCAGCCACCTGATCAGTGCGTGCACAGTCCCCTGATCAGCGCCTGTCAGTCACTGATCATTGCCTGATAAACAGGTGATCAGTGCATGAACAGCCACGTCATCAGTGCATGCGCAGTCACGTCATCAGTGCATGATAGCCACGTGATCAGTGCATGCTCAGTCACGTGATCTGGACTTGATCAGCCACGTGATCAGTGCCTGCAGAGTCACGTGATCAGGGCCTGCTGAGCTGCGTGATTCCTGCCGGCTCATCTGCATGACAATTGCCAGCTGAGCTGCGTGATTCCTGTCGGCTCATCTGCTTGACAATTGCCAGCTGAGCTGCGTGATTCCTGCCTGGTCACGTGCTTGATTATTGCCAGTTGAGCAGCATGATTCGTCACTGCTGAGCTCCATGCTTATTGCCTGCTGATTGCGTGGTTCGTGTCTGCTCAGCTCTTTGAGTATTGCCTCCTGAGGTCCCTGTTCGGTCGCCACCTGCCGGGGACCAGCCCCAACTGATCCAGGGTATTCGAAGGAGAGATGGCCTAGGCGACTATTTATATGCTAATCAGAGATGTCAAGAATAATAGTATGAGGAGAGCTCAGTAGGAAAATTCGGTGGAGAAAAGAGACTGAGTAGCTTGGTTTACGCGGAAGACCAATCAAACTTCAAGACAAGAAGTTTGCACCACTTACGTAGGCCGCAGGCGCCCTCTCGAATAGCGAAAGGTGCCTCACCCTAGACACCTTCTCGAGTGGGTCTTAGCAGCCCAGGCATAATTAGTAAGCGTGGTGGGTTCCGCGCTCCAGATGGAGACTCAGCTGGAAGTTAAAGGGAAGAATGACAAGGAACTTTATGAATTGGAGCTGTAAGTTAACTCTTTGACAGAGAGAGCGAGATGGTGGTGGGGGACAGCCCCCAGTGAAATCAGAGGTGAGAGCACAAAGCAATACAGTAGGCAGACTCCGGTTTTTTTGGGGGGAGATGCTCGAGAATATCCGGGTGGACTCCTGAGGCTCGATCCCGCATTTGCGTATGCCGAGCCTCCTTCCTCATGACCTTTGTCCAGAGTGGAATGCCTCCCCGGCTCCCGGCACATGATCAGTGCATGCTCAGTCACGATATCAGTGCCTGCTCAGCCACGTGATCACTGACGGCACAGTCACGTGATCAGCGCCTCTCAGTCACGTGATCACCGTATGATAAACACGTGATCAGTGAACGACCAGCCACGTGATCACTGCATGCGCGGTCAGGTGGTCAGTTCCTGATCAGCCACCTGATCAGTGCGTGCACAGTCCCCTGATCAGCGCCTGTCAGTCACTGATCACTGCCTGATAAACACGTGATCAGTGCCCGAACAGCCACGTCATCAGTGCATGCGCAGTCACGTGATCAGTGCATGATAGCCACGTGATCAGTGCGTGCACAGTCCCATGATCAGCGCCTGTCAGTCACTGATCATTGCCTGATAAACACGTGATCAGTGCATGATGAGCCATGTGATCAGTGCCCGATCAGCCACGTCATCAGTGCATGCGCAGTCACGTCATCAGTGCATGATAGCCACGTGATCAGTGCATGCTCAGTCACGTGATCTGGACTTGATCAGCCACGTGATCAGTGCCTGCAGAGTCACGTGATCAGGGCCTGCTGAGCTGCGTGATTCCTGCCGGCTCATCTGCATGACAATTGCCAGCTGAGCTGCGTGATTCCTGTCGGCTCATCTGCTTGACAATTGCCAGCTGAGCTGCGTGATTCCTGCCTGGTCACGTGCTTGATTATTGCCAGTTGAGCAGCATGATTCGTCACTGCTGAGCTCCATGCTTATTGCCTGCTGATTGCGTGGTTCGTGTCTGCTCAGCTCTTTGAGTATTGCCTCCTGAGGTCCCTGTTCGGTCGCCACCTGCCGGGGACCAGCCCCAACTGATCCAGGGTATTCGAAGGAGAGATGGCCTAGGCGACTATTTATATGCTAATCAGAGATGTCAAGAATAATAGTATGAGGAGAGCTCAGTAGGAAAATTCGGTGGAGAAAAGAGACTGAGTAGCTTGGTTTACGCGGAAGACCAATCAAACTTCAAGACAAGAAGTTTGCACCACTTACGTAGGCCGCAGGCGCCCTCTCGAATAGCGAAAGGTGCCTCACCCTAGACACCTTCTCGAGTGGGTCTTAGCAGCCCAGGCATAATTAGTAAGCGTGGTGGGTTCCGCGCTCCAGATGGAGACTCAGCTGGAAGTTAAAGGGAAGAATGACAAGGAACTTTATGAATTGGAGCTGTAAGTTAACTCTTTGACAGAGAGAGCGAGATGGTGGTGGGGGACAGCCCCCAGTGAAATCAGAGGTGAGAGCACAAAGCAATACAGTAGGCAGACTCCGGTTTTTTGGGGGGAGATGCTCGAGAATATCCGGGTGGACTCCTGAGGCTCGATCCCGCATTTGCGTATGCCGAGCCTCCTTCCTCATGACCTTTGTCCAGAGTGGAATGCCTCCCCGGCTCCCGGCACATGATCAGTGCATGCTCAGTCACGATATCAGTGCCTGCTCAGCCACGTGATCACTGACGGCACAGTCACGTGATCAGCGCCTCTCAGTCACGTGATCACCGTATGATAAACACGTGATCAGTGAACGACCAGCCACGTGATCACTGCATGCGCGGTCAGGTGGTCAGTTCCTGATCAGCCACCTGATCAGTGCGTGCACAGTCCCCTGATCAGCGCCTGTCAGTCACTGATCACTGCCTGATAAACACGTGATCAGTGCCCGAACAGCCACGTCATCAGTGCATGCGCAGTCACGTGATCAGTGCATGATAGCCACGTGATCAGTGCGTGCACAGTCCCATGATCAGCGCCTGTCAGTCACTGATCATTGCCTGATAAACACGTGATCAGTGCATGATGAGCCATGTGATCAGTGCCCGATCAGCCACGTCATCAGTGCATGCGCAGTCACGTCATCAGTGCATGATAGCCACGTGATCAGTGCATGCTCAGTCACGTGATCTGGACTTGATCAGCCACGTGATCAGTGCCTGCAGAGTCACGTGATCAGGGCCTGCTGAGCTGCGTGATTCCTGCCGGCTCATCTGCATGACAATTGCCAGCTGAGCTGCGTGATTCCTGTCGGCTCATCTGCTTGACAATTGCCAGCTGAGCTGCGTGATTCCTGCCTGGTCACGTGCTTGATTATTGCCAGTTGAGCAGCATGATTCGTCACTGCTGAGCTCCATGCTTATTGCCTGCTGATTGCGTGGTTCGTGTCTGCTCAGCTCTTTGAGTATTGCCTCCTGAGGTCCCTGTTCGGTCGCCACCTGCCGGGGACCAGCCCCAACTGATCCAGGGTATTCGAAGGAGAGATGGCCTAGGCGACTATTTATATGCTAATCAGAGATGTCAAGAATAATAGTATGAGGAGAGCTCAGTAGGAAAATTCGGTGGAGAAAAGAGACTGAGTAGCTTGGTTTACGCGGAAGACCAATCAAACTTCAAGACAAGAAGTTTGCACCACTTACGTAGGCCGCAGGCGCCCTCTCGAATAGCGAAAGGTGCCTCACCCTAGACACCTTCTCGAGTGGGTCTTAGCAGCCCAGGCATAATTAGTAAGCGTGGTGGGTTCCGCGCTCCAGATGGAGACTCAGCTGGAAGTTAAAGGGAAGAATGACAAGGAACTTTATGAATTGGAGCTGTAAGTTAACTCTTTGACAGAGAGAGCGAGATGGTGGTGGGGGACAGCCCCCAGTGAAATCAGAGGTGAGAGCACAAAGCAATACAGTAGGCAGACTCCGGTTTTTTTGGGGGGAGATGCTCGAGAATATCCGGGTGGACTCCTGAGGCTCGATCCCGCATTTGCGTATGCCGAGCCTCCTTCCTCATGACCTTTGTCCAGAGTGGAATGCCTCCCCGGCTCCCGGCACATGATCAGTGCATGCTCAGTCACGATATCAGTGCCTGCTCAGCCACGTGATCACTGACGGCACAGTCACGTGATCAGCGCCTCTCAGTCACGTGATCACCGTATGATAAACACGTGATCAGTGAACGACCAGCCACGTGATCACTGCATGCGCGGTCAGGTGGTCAGTTCCTGATCAGCCACCTGATCAGTGCGTGCACAGTCCCCTGATCAGCGCCTGTCAGTCACTGATCATTGCCTGATAAACACGTGATCAGTGCATGAATCAGCCACGTCATCAGTGCATGCGCAGTCACGTCATCAGTGCATGATAGCCACGTGATCAGTGCATGCTCAGTCACGTGATCTGGACTTGATCAGCCACGTGATCAGTGCCTGCAGAGTCACGTGATCAGGGCCTGCTGAGCTGCGTGATTCCTGCCGGCTCATCTGCATGACAATTGCCAGCTGAGCTGCGTGATTCCTGTCGGCTCATCTGCTTGACAATTGCCAGCTGAGCTGCGTGATTCCTGCCTGGTCACGTGCTTGATTATTGCCAGTTGAGCAGCATGATTCGTCACTGCTGAGCTCCATGCTTATTGCCTGCTGATTGCGTGGTTCGTGTCTGCTCAGCTCTTTGAGTATTGCCTCCTGAGGTCCCTGTTCGGTCGCCACCTGCCGGGGACCAGCCCCAACTGATCCAGGGTATTCGAAGGAGAGATGGCCTAGGCGACTATTTATATGCTAATCAGAGATGTCAAGAATAATAGTATGAGGAGAGCTCAGTAGGAAAATTCGGTGGAGAAAAGAGACTGAGTAGCTTGGTTTACGCGGAAGACCAATCAAACTTCAAGACAAGAAGTTTGCACCACTTACGTAGGCCGCAGGCGCCCTCTCGAATAGCGAAAGGTGCCTCACCCTAGACACCTTCTCGAGTGGGTCTTAGCAGCCCAGGCATAATTAGTAAGCGTGGTGGGTTCCGCGCTCCAGATGGAGACTCAGCTGGAAGTTAAAGGGAAGAATGACAAGGAACTTTATGAATTGGAGCTGTAAGTTAACTCTTTGACAGAGAGAGCGAGATGGTGGTGGGGGACAGCCCCCAGTGAAATCAGAGGTGAGAGCACAAAGCAATACAGTAGGCAGACTCCGGTTTTTTTGGGGGGAGATGCTCGAGAATATCCGGGTGGACTCCTGAGGCTCGATCCCGCATTTGCGTATGCCGAGCCTCCTTCCTCATGACCTTTGTCCAGAGTGGAATGCCTCCCCGGCTCCCGGCACATGATCAGTGCATGCTCAGTCACGATATCAGTGCCTGCTCAGCCACGTGATCACTGACGGCACAGTCACGTGATCAGCGCCTCTCAGTCACGTGATCACCGTATGATAAACACGTGATCAGTGAACGACCAGCCACGTGATCACTGCATGCGCGGTCAGGTGGTCAGTTCCTGATCAGCCACCTGATCAGTGCGTGCACAGTCCCCTGATCAGCGCCTGTCAGTCACTGATCACTGCCTGATAAACACGTGATCAGTGCCCGAACAGCCACGTCATCAGTGCATGCGCAGTCACGTGATCAGTGCATGATAGCCACGTGATCAGTGCGTGCACAGTCCCATGATCAGCGCCTGTCAGTCACTGATCATTGCCTGATAAACACGTGATCAGTGCATGATGAGCCATGTGATCAGTGCCCGATCAGCCACGTCATCAGTGCATGCGCAGTCACGTCATCAGTGCATGATAGCCACGTGATCAGTGCATGCTCAGTCACGTGATCTGGACTTGATCAGCCACGTGATCAGTGCCTGCAGAGTCACGTGATCAGGGCCTGCTGAGCTGCGTGATTCCTGCCGGCTCATCTGCATGACAATTGCCAGCTGAGCTGCGTGATTCCTGTCGGCTCATCTGCTTGACAATTGCCAGCTGAGCTGCGTGATTCCTGCCTGGTCACGTGCTTGATTATTGCCAGTTGAGCAGCATGATTCGTCACTGCTGAGCTCCATGCTTATTGCCTGCTGATTGCGTGGTTCGTGTCTGCTCAGCTCTTTGAGTATTGCCTCCTGAGGTCCCTGTTCGGTCGCCACCTGCCGGGGACCAGCCCCAACTGATCCAGGGTATTCGAAGGAGAGATGGCCTAGGCGACTATTTATATGCTAATCAGAGATGTCAAGAATAATAGTATGAGGAGAGCTCAGTAGGAAAATTCGGTGGAGAAAAGAGACTGAGTAGCTTGGTTTACGCGGAAGACCAATCAAACTTCAAGACAAGAAGTTTGCACCACTTACGTAGGCCGCAGGCGCCCTCTCGAATAGCGAAAGGTGCCTCACCCTAGACACCTTCTCGAGTGGGTCTTAGCAGCCCAGGCATAATTAGTAAGCGTGGTGGGTTCCGCGCACCAGATGGAGACTCAGCTGGAAGTTAAAGGGAAGAATGACAAGGAACTTTATGAATTGGAGCTGTAAGTTAACTCTTTGACAGAGAGAGCGAGATGGTGGTGGGGGACAGCCCCCAGTGAAATCAGAGGTGAGAGCACAAAGCAATACAGTAGGCAGACTCCGGTTTTTTGGGGGGAGATGCTCGAGAATATCCGGGTGGACTCCTGAGGCTCGATCCCGCATTTGCGTATGCCGAGCCTCCTTCCTCATGACCTTTGTCCAGAGTGGAATGCCTCCCCGGCTCCCGGCACATGATCAGTGCATGCTCAGTCACGATATCAGTGCCTGCTCAGCCACGTGATCACTGACGGCACAGTTACGTGATCAGCGCCTCTCAGTCACGTGATCACCGTATGATAAACACGTGATCAGTGAACGACCAGCCACGTGATCACTGCATGCGCGGTCAGGTGGTCAGTTCCTGATCAGCCACCTGATCAGTGCGTGCACAGTCCCCTGATCAGCGCCTGTCAGTCACTGATCATTGCCTGATAAACAGGTGATCAGTGCATGAACAGCCACGTCATCAGTGCATGCGCAGTCACGTCATCAGTGCATGATAGCCACGTGATCAGTGCATGCTCAGTCACGTGATCTGGACTTGATCAGCCACGTGATCAGTGCCTGCAGAGTCACGTGATCAGGGCCTGCTGAGCTGCGTGATTCCTGCCAGCTCATCTGCATGACAATTGCCATCTGAGCTGCGTGATTCCTGTCGGCTCATCTGCTTGACAATTGCCAGCTGAGCTGCGTGATTCCTGCCTGGTCACGTGCTTGATTATTGCCAGTTGAGCAGCATGATTCGTCACTGCTGAGCTCCATGCTTATTGCCTGCTGATTGCGTGGTTCGTGTCTGCTCAGCTCTTTGAGTATTGCCTCCTGAGGTCCCTGTTCGGTCGCCACCTGCCGGGGACCAGCCCCAACTGATCCAGGGTATTCGAAGGAGAGATGGCCTAGGCGACTATTTATATGCTAATCAGAGATGTCAAGAATAATAGTATGAGGAGAGCTCAGTAGGAAAATTCGGTGGAGAAAAGAGACTGAGTAGCTTGGTTTACGCGGAAGACCAATCAAACTTCAAGACAAGAAGTTTGCACCACTTACGTAGGCCGCAGGCGCCCTCTCGAATAGCGAAAGGTGCCTCACCCTAGACACCTTCTCGAGTGGGTCTTAGCAGCCCAGGCATAATTAGTAAGCGTGGTGGGTTCCGCGCTCCAGATGGAGACTCAGCTGGAAGTTAAAGGGAAGAATGACAAGGAACTTTATGAATTGGAGCTGTAAGTTAACTCTTTGACAGAGAGAGCGAGATGGTGGTGGGGGACAGCCCCCAGTGAAATCAGAGGTGAGAGCACAAAGCAATACAGTAGGCAGACTCCGGTTTTTTGGGGGAGATGCTCGAGAATATCCGGGTGGACTCCTGAGGCTCGATCCCGCATTTGCGTATGCCGAGCCTCCTTCCTCATGACCTTTGTCCAGAGTGGAATGCCTCCCCGGCTCCCGGCACATGATCAGTGCATGCTCAGTCACGATATCAGTGCCTGCTCAGCCACGTGATCACTGACGGCACAGTCACGTGATCAGCGCCTCTCAGTCACGTGATCACCGTATGATAAACACGTGATCAGTGAACGACCAGCCACGTGATCACTGCATGCGCGGTCAGGTGGTCAGTTCCTGATCAGCCACCTGATCAGTGCGTGCACAGTCCCCTGATCAGCGCCTGTCAGTCACTGATCACTGCCTGATAAACACGTGATCAGTGCCCGAACAGCCACGTCATCAGTGCATGCGCAGTCACGTGATCAGTGCATGATAGCCACGTGATCAGTGCGTGCACAGTCCCATGATCAGCGCCTGTCAGTCACTGATCATTGCCTGATAAACACGTGATCAGTGCATGATGAGCCATGTGATCAGTGCCCGATCAGCCACGTCATCAGTGCATGCGCAGTCACGTCATCAGTGCATGATAGCCACGTGATCAGTGCATGCTCAGTCACGTGATCTGGACTTGATCAGCCACGTGATCAGTGCCTGCAGAGTCACGTGATCAGGGCCTGCTGAGCTGCGTGATTCCTGCCGGCTCATCTGCATGACAATTGCCAGCTGAGCTGCGTGATTCCTGTCGGCTCATCTGCTTGACAATTGCCAGCTGAGCTGCGTGATTCCTGCCTGGTCACGTGCTTGATTATTGCCAGTTGAGCAGCATGATTCGTCACTGCTGAGCTCCATGCTTATTGCCTGCTGATTGCGTGGTTCGTGTCTGCTCAGCTCTTTGAGTATTGCCTCCTGAGGTCCCTGTTCGGTCGCCACCTGCCGGGGACCAGCCCCAACTGATCCAGGGTATTCGAAGGAGAGATGGCCTAGGCGACTATTTATATGCTAATCAGAGATGTCAAGAATAATAGTATGAGGAGAGCTCAGTAGGAAAATTCGGTGGAGAAAAGAGACTGAGTAGCTTGGTTTACGCGGAAGACCAATCAAACTTCAAGACAAGAAGTTTGCACCACTTACGTAGGCCGCAGGCGCCCTCTCGAATAGCGAAAGGTGCCTCACCCTAGACACCTTCTCGAGTGGGTCTTAGCAGCCCAGGCATAATTAGTAAGCGTGGTGGGTTCCGCGCTCCAGATGGAGACTCAGCTGGAAGTTAAAGGGAAGAATGACAAGGAACTTTATGAATTGGAGCTGTAAGTTAACTCTTTGACAGAGAGAGCGAGATGGTGGTGGGGGACAGCCCCCAGTGAAATCAGAGGTGAGAGCACAAAGCAATACAGTAGGCAGACTCCGGTTTTTTGGGGGGAGATGCTCGAGAATATCCGGGTGGACTCCTGAGGCTCGATCCCGCATTTGCGTATGCCGAGCCTCCTTCCTCATGACCTTTGTCCAGAGTGGAATGCCTCCCCGGCTCCCGGCACATGATCAGTGCATGCTCAGTCACGATATCAGTGCCTGCTCAGCCACGTGATCACTGACGGCACAGTCACGTGATCAGCGCCTCTCAGTCACGTGATCACCGTATGATAAACACGTGATCAGTGAACGACCAGCCACGTGATCACTGCATGCGCGGTCAGGTGGTCAGTTCCTGATCAGCCACCTGATCAGTGCGTGCACAGTCCCCTGATCAGCGCCTGTCAGTCACTGATCACTGCCTGATAAACACGTGATCAGTGCCCGAACAGCCACGTCATCAGTGCATGCGCAGTCACGTGATCAGTGCATGATAGCCACGTGATCAGTGCGTGCACAGTCCCATGATCAGCGCCTGTCAGTCACTGATCATTGCCTGATAAACACGTGATCAGTGCATGATGAGCCATGTGATCAGTGCCCGATCAGCCACGTCATCAGTGCATGCGCAGTCACGTCATCAGTGCATGATAGCCACGTGATCAGTGCATGCTCAGTCACGTGATCTGGACTTGATCAGCCACGTGATCAGTGCCTGCAGAGTCACGTGATCAGGGCCTGCTGAGCTGCGTGATTCCTGCCGGCTCATCTGCATGACAATTGCCAGCTGAGCTGCGTGATTCCTGTCGGCTCATCTGCTTGACAATTGCCAGCTGAGCTGCGTGATTCCTGCCTGGTCACGTGCTTGATTATTGCCAGTTGAGCAGCATGATTCGTCACTGCTGAGCTCCATGCTTATTGCCTGCTGATTGCGTGGTTCGTGTCTGCTCAGCTCTTTGAGTATTGCCTCCTGAGGTCCCTGTTCGGTCGCCACCTGCCGGGGACCAGCCCCAACTGATCCAGGGTATTCGAAGGAGAGATGGCCTAGGCGACTATTTATATGCTAATCAGAGATGTCAAGAATAATAGTATGAGGAGAGCTCAGTAGGAAAATTCGGTGGAGAAAAGAGACTGAGTAGCTTGGTTTACGCGGAAGACCAATCAAACTTCAAGACAAGAAGTTTGCACCACTTACGTAGGCCGCAGGCGCCCTCTCGAATAGCGAAAGGTGCCTCACCCTAGACACCTTCTCGAGTGGGTCTTAGCAGCCCAGGCATAATTAGTAAGCGTGGTGGGTTCCGCGCTCCAGATGGAGACTCAGCTGGAAGTTAAAGGGAAGAATGACAAGGAACTTTATGAATTGGAGCTGTAAGTTAACTCTTTGACAGAGAGAGCGAGATGGTGGTGGGGGACAGCCCCCAGTGAAATCAGAGGTGAGAGCACAAAGCAATACAGTAGGCAGACTCCGGTTTTTTTGGGGGGAGATGCTCGAGAACATCCGGGTGGACTCCTGAGGCTCGATCCCGCATTTGCGTATGCCGAGCCTCCTTCCTCATGACCTTTGTCCAGAGTGGAATGCCTCCCCGGCTCCCGGCACATGAGCAGTGCATGCTCAGTCACGATATCAGTGCCTGCTCAGCCACGTGATCACTGACGGCACAGTCACGTGATCACCGTATGATAAACACGTGATCAGTGAACGACCAGCCACGTGATCACTTCATGCGCGGTCAGGTGGTCAGTTCCTGATCAGCCACCTGATCAGTGCGTGCACAGTCCCCTGATCAGCGCCTGTCAGTCACTGATCACTGCCTGATAAACACGTGATCAGTGCCCGAACAGCCACGTCATCAGTGCATGCGCAGTCACGTGATCAGTGCATGATAGCCACGTGATCAGTGCGTGCACAGTCCCATGATCAGCGCCTGTCAGTCACTGATCATTGCCTGATAAACACGTGATCAGTGCATGAAGAGCCACGTCATCAGTGCATGCGCAGTCACGTCATCAGTGCATGATAGCCACGTGATCAGTGCATGCTCAGTCACGTGATCTGGACTTGATCAGCCACGTGATCAGTGCCTGCAGAGTCACGTGATCAGGGCCTGCTGAGCTGCGTGATTCCTGCCGGCTCATCTGCATGACAATTGCCAGCTGAGCTGCGTGATTCCTGTCGGCTCATCTGCTTGACAATTGCCAGCTGAGCTGCGTGATTCCTGCCTGGTCACGTGCTTGATTATTGCCAGTTGAGCAGCATGATTCGTCACTGCTGAGCTCCATGCTTATTGCCTGCTGATTGCGTGGTTCGTGTCTGCTCAGCTCTTTGAGTATTGCCTCCTGAGGTCCCTGTTCGGTCGCCACCTGCCGGGGACCAGCCCCAACTGATCCAGGGTATTCGAAGGAGAGATGGCCTAGGCGACTATTTATATGCTAATCAGAGATGTCAAGAATAATAGTATGAGGAGAGCTCAGTAGGAAAATTCGGTGGAGAAAAGAGACTGAGTAGCTTGGTTTACGCGGAAGACCAATCAAACTTCAAGACAAGAAGTTTGCACCACTTACGTAGGCCGCAGGCGCCCTCTCGAATAGCGAAAGGTGCCTCACCCTAGACACCTTCTCGAGTGGGTCTTAGCAGCCCAGGCATAATTAGTAAGCGTGGTGGGTTCCGCGCTCCAGATGGAGACTCAGCTGGAAGTTAAAGGGAAGAATGACAAGGAACTTTATGAATTGGAGCTGTAAGTTAACTCTTTGACAGAGAGAGCGAGATGGTGGTGGGGGACAGCCCCCAGTGAAATCAGAGGTGAGAGCACAAAGCAATACAGTAGGCAGACTCCGGTTTTTTGGGGGGAGATGCTCGAGAATATCCGGGTGGACTCCTGAGGCTCGATCCCGCATTTGCGTATGCCGAGCCTCCTTCCTCATGACCTTTGTCCAGAGTGGAATGCCTCCCCGGCTCCCGGCACATGATCAGTGCATGCTCAGTCACGATATCAGTGCCTGCTCAGCCACGTGATCACTGACGGCACAGTCACGTGATCAGCGCCTCTCAGTCACGTGATCACCGTATGATAAACACGTGATCAGTGAACGACCAGCCACGTGATCACTGCATGCGCGGTCAGGTGGTCAGTTCCTGATCAGCCACCTGATCAGTGCGTGCACAGTCCCCTGATCAGCGCCTGTCAGTCACTGATCACTGCCTGATAAACACGTGATCAGTGCCCGAACAGCCACGTCATCAGTGCATGCGCAGTCACGTGATCAGTGCATGATAGCCACGTGATCAGTGCGTGCACAGTCCCATGATCAGCGCCTGTCAGTCACTGATCATTGCCTGATAAACACGTGATCAGTGCATGATGAGCCATGTGATCAGTGCCCGATCAGCCACGTCATCAGTGCATGCGCAGTCACGTCATCAGTGCATGATAGCCACGTGATCAGTGCATGCTCAGTCACGTGATCTGGACTTGATCAGCCACGTGATCAGTGCCTGCAGAGTCACGTGATCAGGGCCTGCTGAGCTGCGTGATTCCTGCCGGCTCATCTGCATGACAATTGCCAGCTGAGCTGCGTGATTCCTGTCGGCTCATCTGCTTGACAATTGCCAGCTGAGCTGCGTGATTCCTGCCTGGTCACGTGCTTGATTATTGCCAGTTGAGCAGCATGATTCGTCACTGCTGAGCTCCATGCTTATTGCCTGCTGATTGCGTGGTTCGTGTCTGCTCAGCTCTTTGAGTATTGCCTCCTGAGGTCCCTGTTCGGTCGCCACCTGCCGGGGACCAGCCCCAACTGATCCAGGGTATTCGAAGGAGAGATGGCCTAGGCGACTATTTATATGCTAATCAGAGATGTCAAGAATAATAGTATGAGGAGAGCTCAGTAGGAAAATTCGGTGGAGAAAAGAGACTGAGTAGCTTGGTTTACGCGGAAGACCAATCAAACTTCAAGACAAGAAGTTTGCACCACTTACGTAGGCCGCAGGCGCCCTCTCGAATAGCGAAAGGTGCCTCACCCTAGACACCTTCTCGAGTGGGTCTTAGCAGCCCAGGCATAATTAGTAAGCGTGGTGGGTTCCGCGCTCCAGATGGAGACTCAGCTGGAAGTTAAAGGGAAGAATGACAAGGAACTTTATGAATTGGAGCTGTAAGTTAACTCTTTGACAGAGAGAGCGAGATGGTGGTGGGGGACAGCCCCCAGTGAAATCAGAGGTGAGAGCACAAAGCAATACAGTAGGCAGACTCCGGTTTTTTTGGGGGGAGATGCTCGAGAATATCCGGGTGGACTCCTGAGGCTCGATCCCGCATTTGCGTATGCCGAGCCTCCTTCCTCATGACCTTTGTCCAGAGTGGAATGCCTCCCCGGCTCCCGGCACATGATCAGTGCATGCTCAGTCACGATATCAGTGCCTGCTCAGCCACGTGATCACTGACGGCACAGTCACGTGATCAGCGCCTCTCAGTCACGTGATCACCGTATGATAAACACGTGATCAGTGAACGACCAGCCAGGTGATCACTGCATGCGAGGTCAGGTGGTCAGTTCCTGATCAGCCACCTGATCAGTGCGTGCACAGTCCCCTGATCAGCGCCTGTCAGTCACTGATCACTGCCTGATAAACACGTGATCAGTGCCCGAACAGCCACGTCATCAGTGCATGCGCAGTCACGTGATCAGTGCATGATAGCCACCTGATCAGTGCGTGCACAGTCCCATGATCAGCGCCTGTCAGTCACTGATCATTGCCTGATAAACACGTGATCAGTGCATGATGAGCCACGTCATCAGTGCATGCGCAGTCACATCATCAGTGCATGATAGCCACGTGATCAGTGCATGCTCAGTCACGTGATCTGGACTTGATCAGCCACGTGATCAGTGCCTGCAGAGTCACGTGATCAGGGCCTGCTGAGCTGCGTGATTCCTGCCGGCTCATCTGCATGACAATTGCCAGCTGAGCTGCGTGATTCCTGTCGGCTCATCTGCTTGACAATTGCCAGCTGAGCTGCGTGATTCCTGCCTGGTCACGTGCTTGATTATTGCCAGTTGAGCAGCATGATTCGTCACTGCTGAGCTCCATGCTTATTGCCTGCTGATTGCGTGGTTCGTGTCTGCTCAGCTCTTTGAGTATTGCCTCCTGAGGTCCCTGTTCGGTCGCCACCTGCCGGGGACCAGCCCCAACTGATCCAGGGTATTCGAAGGAGAGATGGCCTAGGCGACTATTTATATGCTAATCAGAGATGTCAAGAATAATAGTATGAGGAGAGCTCAGTAGGAAAATTCGGTGGAGAAAAGAGACTGAGTAGCTTGGTTTACGCGGAAGACCAATCAAACTTCAAGACAAGAAGTTTGCACCACTTACGTAGGCCGCAGGCGCCCTCTCGAATAGCGAAAGGTGCCTCACCCTAGACACCTTCTCGAGTGGGTCTTAGCAGCCCAGGCATAATTAGTAAGCGTGGTGGGTTCCGCGCTCCAGATGGAGACTCAGCTGGAAGTTAAAGGGAAGAATGACAAGGAACTTTATGAATTGGAGCTGTAAGTTAACTCTTTGACAGAGAGAGCGAGATGGTGGTGGGGGACAGCCCCCAGTGAAATCAGAGGTGAGAGCACAAAGCAATACAGTAGGCAGACTCCGGTTTTTTTGGGGGGAGATGCTCGAGAATATCCGGGTGGACTCCTGAGGCTCGATCCCGCATTTGCGTATGCCGAGCCTCCTTCCTCATGACCTTTGTCCAGAGTGGAATGCCTCCCCGGCTCCCGGCACATGATCAGTGCATGCTCAGTCACGATATCAGTGCCTGCTCAGCCACGTGATCACTGACGGCACAGTCACGTGATCAGCGCCTCTCAGTCACGTGATCACCGTATGATAAACACGTGATCAGTGAACGACCAGCCACGTGATCACTGCATGCGCGGTCAGGTGGTCAGTTCCTGATCAGCCACCTGATCAGTGCGTGCACAGTCCCCTGATCAGCGCCTGTCAGTCACTGATCACTGCCTGATAAACACGTGATCAGTGCCCGAACAGCCACGTCATCAGTGCATGCGCAGTCACGTGATCAGTGCATGATAGCCACGTGATCAGTGCGTGCACAGTCCCATGATCAGCGCCTGTCAGTCACTGATCATTGCCTGATAAACACGTGATCAGTGCATGATGAGCCATGTGATCAGTGCCCGATCAGCCACGTCATCAGTGCATGCGCAGTCACGTCATCAGTGCATGATAGCCACGTGATCAGTGCATGCTCAGTCACGTGATCTGGACTTGATCAGCCACGTGATCAGTGCCTGCAGAGTCACGTGATCAGGGCCTGCTGAGCTGCGTGATTCCTGCCGGCTCATCTGCATGACAATTGCCAGCTGAGCTGCGTGATTCCTGTCGGCTCATCTGCTTGACAATTGCCAGCTGAGCTGCGTGATTCCTGCCTGGTCACGTGCTTGATTATTGCCAGTTGAGCAGCATGATTCGTCACTGCTGAGCTCCATGCTTATTGCCTGCTGATTGCGTGGTTCGTGTCTGCTCAGCTCTTTGAGTATTGCCTCCTGAGGTCCCTGTTCGGTCGCCACCTGCCGGGGACCAGCCCCAACTGATCCAGGGTATTCGAAGGAGAGATGGCCTAGGCGACTATTTATATGCTAATCAGAGATGTCAAGAATAATAGTATGAGGAGAGCTCAGTAGGAAAATTCGGTGGAGAAAAGAGACTGAGTAGCTTGGTTTACGCGGAAGACCAATCAAACTTCAAGACAAGAAGTTTGCACCACTTACGTAGGCCGCAGGCGCCCTCTCGAATAGCGAAAGGTGCCTCACCCTAGACACCTTCTCGAGTGGGTCTTAGCAGCCCAGGCATAATTAGTAAGCGTGGTGGGTTCCGCGCTCCAGATGGAGACTCAGCTGGAAGTTAAAGGGAAGAATGACAAGGAACTTTATGAATTGGAGCTGTAAGTTAACTCTTTGACAGAGAGAGCGAGATGGTGGTGGGGGACAGCCCCCAGTGAAATCAGAGGTGAGAGCACAAAGCAATACAGTAGGCAGACTCCGGTTTTTTTGGGGGGAGATGCTCGAGAATATCCGGGTGGACTCCTGAGGCTCGATCCCGCATTTGCGTATGCCGAGCCTCCTTCCTCATGACCTTTGTCCAGAGTGGAATGCCTCCCCGGCTCCCGGCACATGATCAGTGCATGCTCAGTCACGATATCAGTGCCTGCTCAGCCACGTGATCACTGACGGCACAGTCACGTGATCAGCGCCTCTCAGTCACGTGATCACCGTATGATAAACACGTGATCAGTGAACGACCAGCCACGTGATCACTGCATGCGCGGTCAGGTGGTCAGTTCCTGATCAGCCACCTGATCAGTGCGTGCACAGTCCCCTGATCAGCGCCTGTCAGTCACTGATCACTGCCTGATAAACACGTGATCAGTGCCCGAACAGCCACGTCATCAGTGCATGATAGCCACGTGATCAGTGCATGCTCAGTCACGTGATCTGGACTTGATCAGCCACGTGATCAGTGCCTGCAGAGTCACGTGATCAGGGCCTGCTGAGCTGCGTGATTCCTGCCGGCTCATCTGCATGACAATTGCCATCTGAGCTGCGTGATTCCTGTCGGCTCATCTGCTTGACAATTGCCAGCTGAGCTGCGTGATTCCTGCCTGGTCACGTGCTTGATTATTGCCAGTTGAGCAGCATGATTCGTCACTGCTGAGCTCCATGCTTATTGCCTGCTGATTGCGTGGTTCGTGTCTGCTCAGCTCTTTGAGTATTGCCTCCTGAGGTCCCTGTTCGGTCGCCACCTGCCGGGGACCAGCCCCAACTGATCCAGGGTATTCGAAGGAGAGATGGCCTAGGCGACTATTTATATGCTAATCAGAGATGTCAAGAATAATAGTATGAGGAGAGCTCAGTAGGAAAATTCGGTGGAGAAAAGAGACTGAGTAGCTTGGTTTACGCGGAAGACCAATCAAACTTCAAGACAAGAAGTTTGCACCACTTACGTAGGCCGCAGGCGCCCTCTCGAATAGCGAAAGGTGCCTCACCCTAGACACCTTCTCGAGTGGGTCTTAGCAGCCCAGGCATAATTAGTAAGCGTGGTGGGTTCCGCGCTCCAGATGGAGACTCAGCTGGAAGTTAAAGGGAAGAATGACAAGGAACTTTATGAATTGGAGCTGTAAGTTAACTCTTTGACAGAGAGAGCGAGATGGTGGTGGGGGACAGCCCCCAGTGAAATCAGAGGTGAGAGCACAAAGCAATACAGTAGGCAGACTCCGGTTTTTTTGGGGGGAGATGCTCGAGAATATCCGGGTGGACTCCTGAGGCTCGATCCCGCATTTGCGTATGCCGAGCCTCCTTCCTCATGACCTTTGTCCAGAGTGGAATGCCTCCCCGGCTCCCGGCACATGATCAGTGCATGCTCAGTCACGATATCAGTGCCTGCTCAGCCACGTGATCACTGACGGCACAGTCACGTGATCAGCGCCTCTCAGTCACGTGATCACCGTATGATAAACACGTGATCAGTGAACGACCAGCCACGTGATCACTGCATGCGCGGTCAGGTGGTCAGTTCCTGATCAGCCACCTGATCAGTGCGTGCACAGTCCCCTGATCAGCGCCTGTCAGTCACTGATCACTGCCTGATAAACACGTGATCAGTGCCCGAACAGCCACGTCATCAGTGCATGCGCAGTCACGTGATCAGTGCATGATAGCCACGTGATCAGTGCGTGCACAGTCATGATCAGCGCCTGTCACAGTGCCCACGTGATCAGTGCGCCATGTGATCAGTGATCAGTCATCAGTGCATCAGTTGATCCATGATACGTGATCACACAGTCCCATGATCAGCGCCTGTGTCACTGATCATTGCCTGATAAACACGTGATCAGTGCATGATGAGTGATCAGTGCCCGATCAGCCACGTCATCAGTGCATGCGCAGTCACGTCATCAGTGCATGATAGCCACGTGATCAGTGCATGCTCAGTCACGTGATCTGGACTTGATCAGCCACGTGATCAGTGCCTGCAGAGTCACGTGATCAGGGCCTGCTGAGCTGCGTGATTCCTGCCGGCTCATCTGCATGACAATTGCCAGCTGAGCTGCGTGATTCCTGTCGGCTCATCTGCTTGACAATTGCCAGCTGAGCTGCGTGATTCCTGCCTGGTCACGTGCTTGATTATTGCCAGTTGAGCAGCATGATTCGTCACTGCTGAGCTCCATGCTTATTGCCTGCTGATTGCGTGGTTCGTGTCTGCTCAGCTCTTTGAGTATTGCCTCCTGAGGTCCCTGTTCGGTCGCCACCTGCCGGGGACCAGCCCCAACTGATCCAGGGTATTCGAAGGAGAGATGGCCTAGGCGACTATTTATATGCTAATCAGAGATGTCAAGAATAATAGTATGAGGAGAGCTCAGTAGGAAAATTCGGTGGAGAAAAGAGACTGAGTAGCTTGGTTTACGCGGAAGACCAATCAAACTTCAAGACAAGAAGTTTGCACCACTTACGTAGGCCGCAGGCGCCCTCTCGAATAGCGAAAGGTGCCTCACCCTAGACACCTTCTCGAGTGGGTCTTAGCAGCCCAGGCATAATTAGTAAGCGTGGTGGGTTCCGCGCTCCAGATGGAGACTCAGCTGGAAGTTAAAGGGAAGAATGACAAGGAACTTTATGAATTGGAGCTGTAAGTTAACTCTTTGACAGAGAGAGCGAGATGGTGGTGGGGGACAGCCCCCAGTGAAATCAGAGGTGAGAGCACAAAGCAATACAGTAGGCAGACTCCGGTTTTTTGGGGGGAGATGCTCGAGAATATCCGGGTGGACTCCTGAGGCTCGATCCCGCATTTGCGTATGCCGAGCCTCCTTCCTCATGACCTTTGTCCAGAGTGGAATGCCTCCCCGGCTCCCGGCACATGATCAGTGCATGCTCAGTCACGATATCAGTGCCTGCTCAGCCACGTGATCACTGACGGCACAGTCACGTGATCAGCGCCTCTCAGTCACGTGATCACCGTATGATAAACACGTGATCAGTGAACGACCAGCCACGTGATCACTGCATGCGCGGTCAGGTGGTCAGTTCCTGATCAGCCACCTGATCAGTGCGTGCACAGTCCCCTGATCAGCGCCTGTCAGTCACTGATCACTGCCTGATAAACACGTGATCAGTGCCCGAACAGCCACGTCATCAGTGCATGCGCAGTCACGTGATCAGTGCATGATAGCCACGTGATCAGTGCGTGCACAGTCCCATGATCAGCGCCTGTCAGTCACTGATCATTGCCTGATAAACACGTGATCAGTGCATGATGAGCCATGTGATCAGTGCCCGATCAGCCACGTCATCAGTGCATGCGCAGTCACGTCATCAGTGCATGATAGCCACGTGATCAGTGCATGCTCAGTCACGTGATCTGGACTTGATCAGCCACGTGATCAGTGCCTGCAGAGTCACGTGATCAGGGCCTGCTGAGCTGCGTGATTCCTGCCGGCTCATCTGCATGACAATTGCCAGCTGAGCTGCGTGATTCCTGTCGGCTCATCTGCTTGACAATTGCCAGCTGAGCTGCGTGATTCCTGCCTGGTCACGTGCTTGATTATTGCCAGTTGAGCAGCATGATTCGTCACTGCTGAGCTCCATGCTTATTGCCTGCTGATTGCGTGGTTCGTGTCTGCTCAGCTCTTTGAGTATTGCCTCCTGAGGTCCCTGTTCGGTCGCCACCTGCCGGGGACCAGCCCCAACTGATCCAGGGTATTCGAAGGAGAGATGGCCTAGGCGACTATTTATATGCTAATCAGAGATGTCAAGAATAATAGTATGAGGAGAGCTCAGTAGGAAAATTCGGTGGAGAAAAGAGACTGAGTAGCTTGGTTTACGCGGAAGACCAATCAAACTTCAAGACAAGAAGTTTGCACCACTTACGTAGGCCGCAGGCGCCCTCTCGAATAGCGAAAGGTGCCTCACCCTAGACACCTTCTCGAGTGGGTCTTAGCAGCCCAGGCATAATTAGTAAGCGTGGTGGGTTCCGCGCTCCAGATGGAGACTCAGCTGGAAGTTAAAGGGAAGAATGACAAGGAACTTTATGAATTGGAGCTGTAAGTTAACTCTTTGACAGAGAGAGCGAGATGGTGGTGGGGGACAGCCCCCAGTGAAATCAGAGGTGAGAGCACAAAGCAATACAGTAGGCAGACTCCGGTTTTTTTGGGGGGAGATGCTCGAGAATATCCGGGTGGACTCCTGAGGCTCGATCCCGCATTTGCGTATGCCGAGCCTCCTTCCTCATGACCTTTGTCCAGAGTGGAATGCCTCCCCGGCTCCCGGCACATGATCAGTGCATGCTCAGTCACGATATCAGTGCCTGCTCAGCCACGTGATCACTGACGGCACAGTCACGTGATCAGCGCCTCTCAGTCACGTGATCACCGTATGATAAACACGTGATCAGTGAACGACCAGCCACGTGATCACTGCATGCGCGGTCAGGTGGTCAGTTCCTGATCAGCCACCTGATCAGTGCGTGCACAGTCCCCTGATCAGCGCCTGTCAGTCACTGATCACTGCCTGATAAACACGTGATCAGTGCCCGAACAGCCACGTCATCAGTGCATGCGCAGTCACGTGATCAGTGCATGATAGCCACGTGATCAGTGCGTGCACAGTCCCATGATCAGCGCCTGTCAGTCACTGATCATTGCCTGATAAACACGTGATCAGTGCATGATGAGCCATGTGATCAGTGCCCGATCAGCCACGTCATCAGTGCATGCGCAGTCATGTCATCACGTGCATGATCAGCCACGTGATCAGTGCCTGCAGAGTCACGTGATCAGGGCCTGCTGAGCTGCGTGATTCCTGCCGGCTCATCTGCATGACAATTGCCATCTGAGCTGCGTGATTCCTGTCGGCTCATCTGCTTGACAATTGCCAGCTGAGCTGCGTGATTCCTGCCTGGTCACGTGCTTGATTATTGCCAGTTGAGCAGCATGATTCGTCACTGCTGAGCTCCATGCTTATTGCCTGCTGATTGCGTGGTTCGTGTCTGCTCAGCTCTTTGAGTATTGCCTCCTGAGGTCCCTGTTCGGTCGCCACCTGCCGGGGACCAGCCCCAACTGATCCAGGGTATTCGAAGGAGAGATGGCCTAGGCGACTATTTATATGCTAATCAGAGATGTCAAGAATAATAGTATGAGGAGAGCTCAGTAGGAAAATTCGGTGGAGAAAAGAGACTGAGTAGCTTGGTTTACGCGGAAGACCAATCAAACTTCAAGACAAGAAGTTTGCACCACTTACGTAGGCCGCAGGCGCCCTCTCGAATAGCGAAAGGTGCCTCACCCTAGACACCTTCTCGAGTGGGTCTTAGCAGCCCAGGCATAATTAGTAAGCGTGGTGGGTTCCGCGCTCCAGATGGAGACTCAGCTGGAAGTTAAAGGGAAGAATGACAAGGAACTTTATGAATTGGAGCTGTAAGTTAACTCTTTGACAGAGAGAGCGAGATGGTGGTGGGGGACAGCCCCCAGTGAAATCAGAGGTGAGAGCACAAAGCAATACAGTAGGCAGACTCCGGTTTTTTTGGGGGGAGATGCTCGAGAATATCCGGGTGGACTCCTGAGGCTCGATCCCGCATTTGCGTATGCCGAGCCTCCTTCCTCATGACCTTTGTCCAGAGTGGAATGCCTCCCCGGCTCCCGGCACATGATCAGTGCATGCTCAGTCACGATATCAGTGCCTGCTCAGCCACGTGATCACTGACGGCACAGTCACGTGATCAGCGCCTCTCAGTCACGTGATCACCGTATGATAAACACGTGATCAGTGAACGACCAGCCACGTGATCACTGCATGCGCGGTCAGGTGGTCAGTTCCTGATCAGCCACCTGATCAGTGCGTGCACAGTCCCCTGATCAGCGCCTGTCAGTCACTGATCACTGCCTGATAAACACGTGATCAGTGCCCGAACAGCCACGTCATCAGTGCATGCGCAGTCACGTGATCAGTGCATGATAGCCACGTGATCAGTGCGTGCACAGTCCCATGATCAGCGCCTGTCAGTCACTGATCATTGCCTGATAAACACGTGATCAGTGCATGATGAGCCATGTGATCAGTGCCCGATCAGCCACGTCATCAGTGCATGCGCAGTCACGTCATCAGTGCATGATAGCCACGTGATCAGTGCATGCTCAGTCACGTGATCTGGACTTGATCAGCCACGTGATCAGTGCCTGCAGAGTCACGTGATCAGGGCCTGCTGAGCTGCGTGATTCCTGCCGGCTCATCTGCATGACAATTGCCAGCTGAGCTGCGTGATTCCTGTCGGCTCATCTGCTTGACAATTGCCAGCTGAGCTGCGTGATTCCTGCCTGGTCACGTGCTTGATTATTGCCAGTTGAGCAGCATGATTCGTCACTGCTGAGCTCCATGCTTATTGCCTGCTGATTGCGTGGTTCGTGTCTGCTCAGCTCTTTGAGTATTGCCTCCTGAGGTCCCTGTTCGGTCGCCACCTGCCGGGGACCAGCCCCAACTGATCCAGGGTATTCGAAGGAGAGATGGCCTAGGCGACTATTTATATGCTAATCAGAGATGTCAAGAATAATAGTATGAGGAGAGCTCAGTAGGAAAATTCGGTGGAGAAAAGAGACTGAGTAGCTTGGTTTACGCGGAAGACCAATCAAACTTCAAGACAAGAAGTTTGCACCACTTACGTAGGCCGCAGGCGCCCTCTCGAATAGCGAAAGGTGCCTCACCCTAGACACCTTCTCGAGTGGGTCTTAGCAGCCCAGGCATAATTAGTAAGCGTGGTGGGTTCCGCGCTCCAGATGGAGACTCAGCTGGAAGTTAAAGGGAAGAATGACAAGGAACTTTATGAATTGGAGCTGTAAGTTAACTCTTTGACAGAGAGAGCGAGATGGTGGTGGGGGACAGCCCCCAGTGAAATCAGAGGTGAGAGCACAAAGCAATACAGTAGGCAGACTCCGGTTTTTTTGGGGGGAGATGCTCGAGAATATCCGGGTGGACTCCTGAGGCTCGATCCCGCATTTGCGTATGCCGAGCCTCCTTCCTCATGACCTTTGTCCAGAGTGGAATGCCTCCCCGGCTCCCGGCACATGATCAGTGCATGCTCAGTCACGATATCAGTGCCTGCTCAGCCACGTGATCACTGACGGCACAGTCACGTGATCAGCGCCTCTCAGTCACGTGATCACCGTATGATAAACACGTGATCAGTGCATGATCAGCCATGTGATCAGTGCCCTGATCAGCCACGTCATCAGTGCATGCGCAGTCATGTCATCAGTGCATGATAGCCACGTGATCAGTGCGTGCACAGTCCCATGATCAGCGCCTGTCAGTCACTGATCATTGCCTGATAAACACGTGATCAGTGCATGATGAGCCATGTGATCAGTGCCCGATCAGCCACGTCATCAGTGCATGCGCAGTCACGTCATCAGTGCATGATAGCCACGTGATCAGTGCATGCTCAGTCACGTGATCTGGACTTGATCAGCCACGTGATCAGTGCCTGCAGAGTCACGTGATCAAGGCCTGCTGAGCTGCGTGATTCCTGCCGGCTCATCTGCATGACAATTGCCAGCTGAGCTGCGTGATTCCTGTCGGCTCATCTGCTTGACAATTGCCAGCTGAGCTGCGTGATTCCTGCCTGGTCACGTGCTTGATTATTGCCAGTTGAGCAGCATGATTCGTCACTGCTGAGCTCCATGCTTATTGCCTGCTGATTGCGTGGTTCGTGTCTGCTCAGCTCTTTGAGTATTGCCTCCTGAGGTCCCTGTTCGGTCGCCACCTGCCGGGGACCAGCCCCAACTGATCCAGGGTATTCGAAGAAGAGATGGCCTAGGCGACTATTTATATGCTAATCAGAGATGTCAAGAATAATAGTATGAGGAGAGCTCAGTAGGAAAATTCGGTGGAGAAAAGAGACTGAGTAGCTTGGTTTACGCGGAAGACCAATCAAACTTCAAGACAAGAAGTTTGCACCACTTACGTAGGCCGCAGGCGCCCTCTCGAATAGCGAAAGGTGCCTCACCCTAGACACCTTCTCGAGTGGGTCTTAGCAGCCCAGGCATAATTAGTAAGCGTGGTGGGTTCCGCGCTCCAGATGGAGACTCAGCTGGAAGTTAAAGGGAAGAATGACAAGGAACTTTATGAATTGGAGCTGTAAGTTAACTCTTTGACAGAGAGAGCGAGATGGTGGTGGGGGACAGCCCCCAGTGAAATCAGAGGTGAGAGCACAAAGCAATACAGTAGGCAGACTCCGGTTTTTTTGGGGGGAGATGCTCGAGAATATCCGGGTGGACTCCTGAGGCTCGATCCCGCATTTGCGTATGCCGAGCCTCCTTCCTCATGACCTTTGTCCAGAGTGGAATGCCTCCCCGGCTCCCGGCACATGATCAGTGCATGCTCAGTCACGATATCAGTGCCTGCTCAGCCACGTGATCACTGACGGCACAGTCACGTGATCAGCGCCTCTCAGTCACGTGATCACCGTATGATAAACACGTGATCAGTGAACGACCAGCCACAGTGATCACTGCATGCGCTGTCAGTGGTCAGTTCCTGATCAGCCACCTGATCAGTGCGTGCACAGTCCCATGATCAGCGCCTGTCAGTCACTGATCATTGCCTGATAAACACGTGATCAGTGCCCGAATCAGCCACGTCATCAGTGCATCAGTCACGTCATCATGATAGCCACGTGATCAGTGCATGCTCAGTCACGTGATCTGGACTTGATCAGCCACGTGATCAGTGCCTGCAGAGTCACGTGATCAGGGCCTGCTGAGCTGCGTGATTCCTGCCGGCTCATCTGCATGACAATTGCCAGCTGAGCTGCGTGATTCCTGTCGGCTCATCTGCTTGACAATTGCCAGCTGAGCTGCGTGATTCCTGCCTGGTCACGTGCTTGATTATTGCCAGTTGAGCAGCATGATTCGTCACTGCTGAGCTCCATGCTTATTGCCTGCTGATTGCGTGGTTCGTGTCTGCTCAGCTCTTTGAGTATTGCCTCCTGAGGTCCCTGTTCGGTCGCCACCTGCCGGGGACCAGCCCCAACTGATCCAGGGTATTCGAAGGAGAGATGGCCTAGGCGACTATTTATATGCTAATCAGAGATGTCAAGAATAATAGTATGAGGAGAGCTCAGTAGGAAAATTCGGTGGAGAAAAGAGACTGAGTAGCTTGGTTTACGCGGAAGACCAATCAAACTTCAAGACAAGAAGTTTGCACCACTTACGTAGGCCGCAGGCGCCCTCTCGAATAGCGAAAGGTGCCTCACCCTAGACACCTTCTCGAGTGGGTCTTAGCAGCCCAGGCATAATTAGTAAGCGTGGTGGGTTCCGCGCTCCAGATGGAGACTCAGCTGGAAGTTAAAGGGAAGAATGACAAGGAACTTTATGAATTGGAGCTGTAAGTTAACTCTTTGACAGAGAGAGCGAGATGGTGGTGGGGGACAGCCCCCAGTGAAATCAGAGGTGAGAGCACAAAGCAATACAGTAGGCAGACTCCGGTTTTTTTGGGGGGAGATGCTCGAGAATATCCGGGTGGACTCCTGAGGCTCGATCCCGCATTTGCGTATGCCGAGCCTCCTTCCTCATGACCTTTGTCCAGAGTGGAATGCCTCCCCGGCTCCCGGCACATGATCAGTGCATGCTCAGTCACGATATCAGTGCCTGCTCAGCCACGTGATCACTGACGGCACAGTCACGTGATCAGCGCCTCTCAGTCACGTGATCACCGTATGATAAACACGTGATCAGTGAACGACCAGCCACGTGATCACTGCATGCGCGGTCAGGTGGTCAGTTCCTGATCAGCCACCTGATCAGTGCGTGCACAGTCCCCTGATCAGCGCCTGTCAGTCACTGATCACTGCCTGATAAACACGTGATCAGTGCCCGAACAGCCACGTCATCAGTGCATGCGCAGTCACGTGATCAGTGCATGATAGCCACGTGATCAGTGCGTGCACAGTCCCATGATCAGCGCCTGTCAGTCACTGATCATTGCCTGATAAACATCAGTGGATGATCATGTGCATCACATGCATGATAGCCATGATCATGCACAGTGATCATCAGTCGATCAGATCACGTGATCAGTGCATGATGAGCAGTGATGCGCATGCAGTCACGTCATCAGTGCATGATAGCCACGTGATCAGTGCATGCTCAGTCACGTGATCTGGACTTGATCAGCCACGTGATCAGTGCCTGCAGAGTCACGTGATCAGGGCCTGCTGAGCTGCGTGATTCCTGCCGGCTCATCTGCATGACAATTGCCAGCTGAGCTGCGTGATTCCTGTCGGCTCATCTGCTTGACAATTGCCAGCTGAGCTGCGTGATTCCTGCCTGGTCACGTGCTTGATTATTGCCAGTTGAGCAGCATGATTCGTCACTGCTGAGCTCCATGCTTATTGCCTGCTGATTGCGTGGTTCGTGTCTGCTCAGCTCTTTGAGTATTGCCTCCTGAGGTCCCTGTTCGGTCGCCACCTGCCGGGGACCAGCCCCAACTGATCCAGGGTATTCGAAGGAGAGATGGCCTAGGCGACTATTTATATGCTAATCAGAGATGTCAAGAATAATAGTATGAGGAGAGCTCAGTAGGAAAATTCGGTGGAGAAAAGAGACTGAGTAGCTTGGTTTACGCGGAAGACCAATCAAACTTCAAGACAAGAAGTTTGCACCACTTACGTAGGCCGCAGGCGCCCTCTCGAATAGCGAAAGGTGCCTCACCCTAGACACCTTCTCGAGTGGGTCTTAGCAGCCCAGGCATAATTAGTAAGCGTGGTGGGTTCCGCGCTCCAGATGGAGACTCAGCTGGAAGTTAAAGGGAAGAATGACAAGGAACTTTATGAATTGGAGCTGTAAGTTAACTCTTTGACAGAGAGAGCGAGATGGTGGTGGGGGACAGCCCCCAGTGAAATCAGAGGTGAGAGCACAAAGCAATACAGTAGGCAGACTCCGGTTTTTTGGGGGGAGATGCTCGAGAATATCCGGGTGGACTCCTGAGGCTCGATCCCGCATTTGCGTATGCCGAGCCTCCTTCCTCATGACCTTTGTCCAGAGTGGAATGCCTCCCCGGCTCCCGGCACATGATCAGTGCATGCTCAGTCACGATATCAGTGCCTGCTCAGCCACGTGATCACTGACGGCACAGTCACGTGATCAGCGCCTCTCAGTCACGTGATCACCGTATGATAAACACGTGATCAGTGAACGACCAGCCACGTGATCACTGCATGCGCGGTCAGGTGGTCAGTTCCTGATCAGCCACCTGATCAGTGCGTGCACAGTCCCCTGATCAGCGCCTGTCAGTCACTGATCACTGCCTGATAAACACGTGATCAGTGCCCGAACAGCCACGTCATCAGTGCATGCGCAGTCACGTGATCAGTGCATGATAGCCACGTGATCAGTGCGTGCACAGTCCCATGATCAGCGCCTGTCAGTCACTGATCATTGCCTGATAAACACGTGATCAGTGCATGATGAGCCATGTGATCAGTGCCCGATCAGCCACGTCATCAGTGCATGCGCAGTCACGTCATCAGTGCATGATAGCCACGTGATCAGTGCATGCTCAGTCACGTGATCTGGACTTGATCAGCCACGTGATCAGTGCCTGCAGAGTCACGTGATCAGGGCCTGCTGAGCTGCGTGATTCCTGCCGGCTCATCTGCATGACAATTGCCAGCTGAGCTGCGTGATTCCTGTCGGCTCATCTGCTTGACAATTGCCAGCTGAGCTGCGTGATTCCTGCCTGGTCACGTGCTTGATTATTGCCAGTTGAGCAGCATGATTCGTCACTGCTGAGCTCCATGCTTATTGCCTGCTGATTGCGTGGTTCGTGTCTGCTCAGCTCTTTGAGTATTGCCTCCTGAGGTCCCTGTTCGGTCGCCACCTGCCGGGGACCAGCCCCAACTGATCCAGGGTATTCGAAGGAGAGATGGCCTAGGCGACTATTTATATGCTAATCAGAGATGTCAAGAATAATAGTATGAGGAGAGCTCAGTAGGAAAATTCGGTGGAGAAAAGAGACTGAGTAGCTTGGTTTACGCGGAAGACCAATCAAACTTCAAGACAAGAAGTTTGCACCACTTACGTAGGCCGCAGGCGCCCTCTCGAATAGCGAAAGGTGCCTCACCCTAGACACCTTCTCGAGTGGGTCTTAGCAGCCCAGGCATAATTAGTAAGCGTGGTGGGTTCCGCGCTCCAGATGGAGACTCAGCTGGAAGTTAAAGGGAAGAATGACAAGGAACTTTATGAATTGGAGCTGTAAGTTAACTCTTTGACAGAGAGAGCGAGATGGTGGTGGGGGACAGCCCCCAGTGAAATCAGAGGTGAGAGCACAAAGCAATACAGTAGGCAGACTCCGGTTTTTTGGGGGGAGATGCTCGAGAATATCCGGGTGGACTCCTGAGGCTCGATCCCGCATTTGCGTATGCCGAGCCTCCTTCCTCATGACCTTTGTCCAGAGTGGAATGCCTCCCCGGCTCCCGGCACATGATCAGTGCATGCTCAGTCACGATATCAGTGCCTGCTCAGCCACGTGATCACTGACGGCACAGTCACGTGATCAGCGCCTCTCAGTCACGTGATCACCGTATGATAAACACGTGATCAGTGAACGACCAGCCACGTGATCACTGCATGCGCGGTCAGGTGGTCAGTTCCTGATCAGCCACCTGATCAGTGCGTGCACAGTCCCCTGATCAGCGCCTGTCAGTCACTGATCACTGCCTGATAAACACGTGATCAGTGCCCGAACAGCCACGTCATCAGTGCATGCGCAGTCACGTGATCAGTGCATGATAGCCACGTGATCAGTGCGTGCACAGTCCCATGATCAGCGCCTGTCAGTCACTGATCATTGCCTGATAAACACGTGATCAGTGCATGATGAGCCATGTGATCAGTGCCCATCAGTCACGTCATCAGTGCATAGCCACGTGCAGTCATGTCATCACGTGATCACTTGATCAGCCACGTGATCAGTGCCTGCAGAGTCACGTGATCAGGGCCTGCTGAGCTGCGTGATTCCTGCCGGCTCATCTGCATGACAATTGCCAGCTGAGCTGCGTGATTCCTGTCGGCTCATCTGCTTGACAATTGCCAGCTGAGCTGCGTGATTCCTGCCTGGTCACGTGCTTGATTATTGCCAGTTGAGCAGCATGATTCGTCACTGCTGAGCTCCATGCTTATTGCCTGCTGATTGCGTGGTTCGTGTCTGCTCAGCTCTTTGAGTATTGCCTCCTGAGGTCCCTGTTCGGTCGCCACCTGCCGGGGACCAGCCCCAACTGATCCAGGGTATTCGAAGGAGAGATGGCCTAGGCGACTATTTATATGCTAATCAGAGATGTCAAGAATAATAGTATGAGGAGAGCTCAGTAGGAAAATTCGGTGGAGAAAAGAGACTGAGTAGCTTGGTTTACGCGGAAGACCAATCAAACTTCAAGACAAGAAGTTTGCACCACTTACGTAGGCCGCAGGCGCCCTCTCGAATAGCGAAAGGTGCCTCACCCTAGACACCTTCTCGAGTGGGTCTTAGCAGCCCAGGCATAATTAGTAAGCGTGGTGGGTTCCGCGCTCCAGATGGAGACTCAGCTGGAAGTTAAAGGGAAGAATGACAAGGAACTTTATGAATTGGAGCTGTAAGTTAACTCTTTGACAGAGAGAGCGAGATGGTGGTGGGGGACAGCCCCCAGTGAAATCAGAGGTGAGAGCACAAAGCAATACAGTAGGCAGACTCCGGTTTTTTTGGGGGGAGATGCTCGAGAATATCCGGGTGGACTCCTGAGGCTCGATCCCGCATTTGCGTATGCCGAGCCTCCTTCCTCATGACCTTTGTCCAGAGTGGAATGCCTCCCCGGCTCCCGGCACATGATCAGTGCATGCTCAGTCACGATATCAGTGCCTGCTCAGCCACGTGATCACTGACGGCACAGTCACGTGATCAGCGCCTCTCAGTCACGTGATCACCGTATGATAAACACGTGATCAGTGAACGACCAGCCACGTGATCACTGCATGCGCGGTCAGGTGGTCAGTTCCTGATCAGCCACCTGATCAGTGCGTGCACAGTCCCCTGATCAGCGCCTGTCAGTCACTGATCACTGCCTGATAAACACGTGATCAGTGCCCGAACAGCCACGTCATCAGTGCATGCGCAGTCACGTGATCAGTGCATGATAGCCACGTGATCAGTGCGTGCACAGTCCCATGATCAGCGCCTGTCAGTCACTGATCATTGCCTGATAAACACGTGATCAGTGCATGATGAGCCATGTGATCAGTGCCCGATCAGCCACGTCATCAGTGCATGCGCAGTCACGTCATCAGTGCATGATAGCCACGTGATCAGTGCATGCTCAGTCACGTGATCTGGACTTGATCAGCCACGTGATCAGTGCCTGCAGAGTCACGTGATCAGGGCCTGCTGAGCTGCGTGATTCCTGCCGGCTCATCTGCATGACAATTGCCAGCTGAGCTGCGTGATTCCTGTCGGCTCATCTGCTTGACAATTGCCAGCTGAGCTGCGTGATTCCTGCCTGGTCACGTGCTTGATTATTGCCAGTTGAGCAGCATGATTCGTCACTGCTGAGCTCCATGCTTATTGCCTGCTGATTGCGTGGTTCGTGTCTGCTCAGCTCTTTGAGTATTGCCTCCTGAGGTCCCTGTTCGGTCGCCACCTGCCGGGGACCAGCCCCAACTGATCCAGGGTATTCGAAGGAGAGATGGCCTAGGCGACTATTTATATGCTAATCAGAGATGTCAAGAATAATAGTATGAGGAGAGCTCAGTAGGAAAATTCGGTGGAGAAAAGAGACTGAGTAGCTTGGTTTACGCGGAAGACCAATCAAACTTCAAGACAAGAAGTTTGCACCACTTACGTAGGCCGCAGGCGCCCTCTCGAATAGCGAAAGGTGCCTCACCCTAGACACCTTCTCGAGTGGGTCTTAGCAGCCCAGGCATAATTAGTAAGCGTGGTGGGTTCCGCGCTCCAGATGGAGACTCAGCTGGAAGTTAAAGGGAAGAATGACAAGGAACTTTATGAATTGGAGCTGTAAGTTAACTCTTTGACAGAGAGAGCGAGATGGTGGTGGGGGACAGCCCCCAGTGAAATCAGAGGTGAGAGCACAAAGCAATACAGTAGGCAGACTCCGGTTTTTTGGGGGGAGATGCTCGAGAATATCTGGGTGGACTCCTGAGGCTCGATCCCGCATTTGCGTATGCCGAGCCTCCTTCCTCATGACCTTTGTCCAGAGTGGAATGCCTCCCCGGCTCCCGGCACATGATCAGTGCATGCTCAGTCACGATATCAGTGCCTGCTCAGCCACGTGATCACTGACGGCACAGTCACGTGATCAGCGCCTCTCAGTCACGTGATCACCGTATGATAAACACGTGATCAGTGCATGATGAGCCATGTGATCAGTGCCCGATCAGCCACGTCATCAGTGCATGCGCAGTCATGTGATCAGTGCATGATAGCCACGTGATCAGTGCGTGCACAGTCCCATGATCAGCGCCTGTCAGTCACTGATCATTGCCTGATAAACACGTGATCAGTGCATGATGAGCCATGTGATCAGTGCCCGATCAGCCACGTCATCAGTGCATGCGCAGTCACGTGATCTGGACTTGATCAGCCACGTGATCAGTGCCTGCAGAGTCACGTGATCAGGGCCTGCTGAGCTGCGTGATTCCTGCCGGCTCATCTGCATGACAATTGCCAGCTGAGCTGCGTGATTCCTGTCGGCTCATCTGCTTGACAATTGCCAGCTGAGCTGCGTGATTCCTGCCTGGTCACGTGCTTGATTATTGCCAGTTGAGCAGCATGATTCGTCACTGCTGAGCTCCATGCTTATTGCCTGCTGATTGCGTGGTTCGTGTCTGCTCAGCTCTTTGAGTATTGCCTCCTGAGGTCCCTGTTCGGTCGCCACCTGCCGGGGACCAGCCCCAACTGATCCAGGGTATTCGAAGGAGAGATGGCCTAGGCGACTATTTATATGCTAATCAGAGATGTCAAGAATAATAGTATGAGGAGAGCTCAGTAGGAAAATTCGGTGGAGAAAAGAGACTGAGTAGCTTGGTTTACGCGGAAGACCAATCAAACTTCAAGACAAGAAGTTTGCACCACTTACGTAGGCCGCAGGCGCCCTCTCGAATAGCGAAAGGTGCCTCACCCTAGACACCTTCTCGAGTGGGTCTTAGCAGCCCAGGCATAATTAGTAAGCGTGGTGGGTTCCGCGCTCCAGATGGAGACTCAGCTGGAAGTTAAAGGGAAGAATGACAAGGAACTTTATGAATTGGAGCTGTAAGTTAACTCTTTGACAGAGAGAGCGAGATGGTGGTGGGGGACAGCCCCCAGTGAAATCAGAGGTGAGAGCACAAAGCAATACAGTAGGCAGACTCCGGTTTTTTTGGGGGGAGATGCTCGAGAATATCCGGGTGGACTCCTGAGGCTCGATCCCGCATTTGCGTATGCCGAGCCTCCTTCCTCATGACCTTTGTCCAGAGTGGAATGCCTCCCCGGCTCCCGGCACATGATCAGTGCATGCTCAGTCACGATATCAGTGCCTGCTCAGCCACGTGATCACTGACGGCACAGTCACGTGATCAGCGCCTCTCAGTCACGTGATCACCGTATGATAAACACGTGATCAGTGAACGACCAGCCACGTGATCACTGCATGCGCGGTCAGGTGGTCAGTTCCTGATCAGCCACCTGATCAGTGCGTGCACAGTCCCCTGATCAGCGCCTGTCAGTCACTGATCACTGCCTGATAAACACGTGATCAGTGCCCGAACAGCCACGTCATCAGTGCATGCGCAGTCACGTGATCAGTGCATGATAGCCACGTGATCAGTGCGTGCACAGTCCCATGATCAGCGCCTGTCAGTCACTGATCATTGCCTGATAAACACGTGATCAGTGCATGATGAGCCATGTGATCAGTGCCCGATCAGCCACGTCATCAGTGCATGCGCAGTCACGTCATCAGTGCATGATAGCCACGTGATCAGTGCATGCTCAGTCACGTGATCTGGACTTGATCAGCCACGTGATCAGTGCCTGCAGAGTCACGTGATCAGGGCCTGCTGAGCTGCGTGATTCCTGCCGGCTCATCTGCATGACAATTGCCAGCTGAGCTGCGTGATTCCTGTCGGCTCATCTGCTTGACAATTGCCAGCTGAGCTGCGTGATTCCTGCCTGGTCACGTGCTTGATTATTGCCAGTTGAGCAGCATGATTCGTCACTGCTGAGCTCCATGCTTATTGCCTGCTGATTGCGTGGTTCGTGTCTGCTCAGCTCTTTGAGTATTGCCTCCTGAGGTCCCTGTTCGGTCGCCACCTGCCGGGGACCAGCCCCAACTGATCCAGGGTATTCGAAGGAGAGATGGCCTAGGCGACTATTTATATGCTAATCAGAGATGTCAAGAATAATAGTATGAGGAGAGCTCAGTAGGAAAATTCGGTGGAGAAAAGAGACTGAGTAGCTTGGTTTACGCGGAAGACCAATCAAACTTCAAGACAAGAAGTTTGCACCACTTACGTAGGCCGCAGGCGCCCTCTCGAATAGCGAAAGGTGCCTCACCCTAGACACCTTCTCGAGTGGGTCTTAGCAGCCCAGGCATAATTAGTAAGCGTGGTGGGTTCCGCGCTCCAGATGGAGACTCAGCTGGAAGTTAAAGGGAAGAATGACAAGGAACTTTATGAATTGGAGCTGTAAGTTAACTCTTTGACAGAGAGAGCGAGATGGTGGTGGGGGACAGCCCCCAGTGAAATCAGAGGTGAGAGCACAAAGCAATACAGTAGGCAGACTCCGGTTTTTTGGGGGAGATGCTCGAGAATATCCGGGTGGACTCCTGAGGCTCGATCCCGCATTTGCGTATGCCGAGCCTCCTTCCTCATGACCTTTGTCCAGAGTGGAATGCCTCCCCGGCTCCCGGCACATGATCAGTGCATGCTCAGTCACGATATCAGTGCCTGCTCAGCCACGTGATCACTGACGGCACAGTCACGTGATCAGCGCCTCTCAGTCACGTGATCACCGTATGATAAACACGTGATCAGTGAACGACCAGCCACGTGATCACTGCATGCGCGGTCAGGTGGTCAGTTCCTGATCAGCCACCTGATCAGTGCGTGCACAGTCCCCTGATCAGCGCCTGTCAGTCACTGATCACTGCCTGATAAACACGTGATCAGTGCCCGAACAGCCACGTCATCAGTGCATGCGCAGTCACGTGATCAGTGCATGATAGCCACGTGATCAGTGCGTGCACAGTCCCATGATCAGCGCCTGTCAGTCACTGATCATTGCCTGATAAACACGTGATCAGTGCATGATGAGCCATGTGATCAGTGCCCGATCAGCCACGTCATCAGTGCATGCGCAGTCACGTCATCAGTGCATGATAGCCACGTGATCAGTGCATGCTCAGTCACGTGATCTGGACTTGATCAGCCACGTGATCAGTGCCTGCAGAGTCACGTGATCAGGGCCTGCTGAGCTGCGTGATTCCTGCCGGCTCATCTGCATGACAATTGCCAGCTGAGCTGCGTGATTCCTGTCGGCTCATCTGCTTGACAATTGCCAGCTGAGCTGCGTGATTCCTGCCTGGTCACGTGCTTGATTATTGCCAGTTGAGCAGCATGATTCGTCACTGCTGAGCTCCATGCTTATTGCCTGCTGATTGCGTGGTTCGTGTCTGCTCAGCTCTTTGAGTATTGCCTCCTGAGGTCCCTGTTCGGTCGCCACCTGCCGGGGACCAGCCCCAACTGATCCAGGGTATTCGAAGGAGAGATGGCCTAGGCGACTATTTATATGCTAATCAGAGATGTCAAGAATAATAGTATGAGGAGAGCTCAGTAGGAAAATTCGGTGGAGAAAAGAGACTGAGTAGCTTGGTTTACGCGGAAGACCAATCAAACTTCAAGACAAGAAGTTTGCACCACTTACGTAGGCCGCAGGCGCCCTCTCGAATAGCGAAAGGTGCCTCACCCTAGACACCTTCTCGAGTGGGTCTTAGCAGCCCAGGCATAATTAGTAAGCGTGGTGGGTTCCGCGCTCCAGATGGAGACTCAGCTGGAAGTTAAAGGGAAGAATGACAAGGAACTTTATGAATTGGAGCTGTAAGTTAACTCTTTGATAGAGAGAGCGAGATGGTGGTGGGGGACAGCCCCCAGTGAAATCAGAGGTGAGAGCACAAAGCAATACAGTAGGCAGACTCCGGTTTTTTTGGGGGAGATGCTCGAGAATATCCGGGTGGACTCCTGAGGCTCGATCCCGCATTTGCATATGCCGAGCCTCCTTCCTCATGACCTTTGTCCAGAGTGGAATGCCTCCCCGGCTCCCGGCACATGATCAGTGCATGCTCAGTCACGATATCAGTGCCTGCTCAGCCACGGGATCACTGACGGCACAGTCACGTGATCAGCGCCTCTCAGTCACTGATCATTGACTGATAAACACGTGATCAGTGCATGATGAGCCATGTGATCAGTGCCCGATCAGCCACGTCATCAGTGCATGCGCAGTCACGCGATCAGTGCATGATAGCCACGTGATCAGTGCGTGCACAGTCCCATGATCAGCGCCTGTCCGTCACTGATCATTGCCTGATAAACACGTGATCAGTGCATGATGAGCCATGTGATCAGTGCCCGATCAGCCACGTCATCAGTGCATGCGCAGTCACGTGATCTGTACTTGATCAGCCACGTGATCAGTGCCTGCAGAGTCACGTGATCAGGGCCTGCTGAGCTGCGTGATTCCTGCCGGCTCATCTGCATGACAATTGCGATCTGAGCTGCGTGATTCCTGTCGGCTCATCTGCTTGACAATTGCCAGCTGAGCTGCGTGATTCCTGCCTGGTCACGTGCTTGATTATTGCCAGTTGAGCAGCATGATTCGTCACTGCTGAGCTCCATGCTTATTGCCTGCTGATTGCGTGGTTCGTGTCTGCTCAGCTCTTTGAGTATTGCCTCCTGAGGTCCCTGTTCGGTCGCCACCTGCCGGGGACCAGCCCCAACTGATCCAGGGTATTCGAAGGAGAGATGGCCTAGGCGACTCTTTATATGCTAATCAGAGATGTCAAGAATAATAGTATGAGGAGAGCTCAGTAGGAAAATTCGGTGGAGAAAAGAGACTGAGTAGCTTGGTTTACGCGGAAGACCAATCAAACTTCAAGACAAGAAGTTTGCACCACTTACGAAGGGCGCAGGCGCCCTCTCGAATAGCGAAAGGTGCCTCACCCTAGACACCTTCTCGAGTGGGTCTTAGCAGCCCAGGCATAATTAGTAAGCGTGGTGGGTTCCGCGCTCCAGATGGAGACTCAGCTGGAAGTTAAAGGGAAGAATGACAAGGAACTTTATGAATTGGAGCTGTAAGTTAACTCTTTGACAGAGAGAGCGAGATGGTGGTGGGGGACAGCCCCCAGTGAAATCAGAGGTGAGAGCACAAAGCAATACAGTAGGCAGACTCCGGTTTTTTTGGGGGGAGATGCTCGAGAATATCCGGGTGGACTCCTGAGGCTCGATCCCGCATTTGCGTATGCCGAGCCTCCTTCCTCATGACCTTTGTCCAGAGTGGAATGCCTCCCCGGCTCCCGGCACATGATCAGTGCATGCTCAGTCACGATATCAGTGCCTGCTCAGCCACGTGATCACTGACGGCACAGTCACGTGATCAGCGCCTCTCAGTCACGTGATCACCGTATGATAAACACGTGATCAGTGAACGACCAGCCACGTGATCACTGCATGCGCGGTCAGGTGGTCAGTTCCTGATCAGCCACCTGATCAGTGCGTGCACAGTCCCCTGATCAGCGCCTGTCAGTCACTGATCACTGCCTGATAAACACGTGATCAGTGCCCGAACAGCCACGTCATCAGTGCATGCGCAGTCACGTGATCAGTGCATGATAGCCACGTGATCAGTGCGTGCACAGTCCCATGATCAGCGCCTGTCAGTCACTGATCATTGCCTGATAAACACGTGATCAGTGCATGATGAGCCATGTGATCAGTGCCCGATCAGCCACGTCATCAGTGCATGCGCAGTCACGTCATCAGTGCATGATAGCCACGTGATCAGTGCATGCTCAGTCACGTGATCTGGACTTGATCAGCCACGTGATCAGTGCCTGCAGAGTCACGTGATCAGGGCCTGCTGAGCTGCGTGATTCCTGCCGGCTCATCTGCATGACAATTGCCAGCTGAGCTGCGTGATTCCTGTCGGCTCATCTGCTTGACAATTGCCAGCTGAGCTGCGTGATTCCTGCCTGGTCACGTGCTTGATTATTGCCAGTTGAGCAGCATGATTCGTCACTGCTGAGCTCCATGCTTATTGCCTGCTGATTGCGTGGTTCGTGTCTGCTCAGCTCTTTGAGTATTGCCTCCTGAGGTCCCTGTTCGGTCGCCACCTGCCGGGGACCAGCCCCAACTGATCCAGGGTATTCGAAGGAGAGATGGCCTAGGCGACTATTTATATGCTAATCAGAGATGTCAAGAATAATAGTATGAGGAGAGCTCAGTAGGAAAATTCGGTGGAGAAAAGAGACTGAGTAGCTTGGTTTACGCGGAAGACCAATCAAACTTCAAGACAAGAAGTTTGCACCACTTACGTAGGCCGCAGGCGCCCTCTCGAATAGCGAAAGGTGCCTCACCCTAGACACCTTCTCGAGTGGGTCTTAGCAGCCCAGGCATAATTAGTAAGCGTGGTGGGTTCCGCGCTCCAGATGGAGACTCAGCTGGAAGTTAAAGGGAAGAATGACAAGGAACTTTATGAATTGGAGCTGTAAGTTAACTCTTTGACAGAGAGAGCGAGATGGTGGTGGGGGACAGCCCCCAGTGAAATCAGAGGTGAGAGCACAAAGCAATACAGTAGGCAGACTCCGGTTTTTTTGGGGGGAGATGCTCGAGAATATCCGGGTGGACTCCTGAGGCTCGATCCCGCATTTGCGTATGCCGAGCCTCCTTCCTCATGACCTTTGTCCAGAGTGGAATGCCTCCCCGGCTCCCGGCACATGATCAGTGCATGCTCAGTCACGATATCAGTGCCTGCTCAGCCACGTGATCACTGACGGCACAGTCACGTGATCAGCGCCTCTCAGTCACGTGATCACCGTATGATAAACACGTGATCAGTGCATGATGAGCCATGTGATCAGTGCCCGATCAGCCACGTCATCAGTGCATGCGCAGTCACGTGATCAGTGCATGATAGCCACGTGATCAGTGCGTGCACAGTCCCATGATCAGCGCCTGTCAGTCACTGATCATTGCCTGATAAACACGTGATCAGTGCATGATGAGCCATGTGATCAGTGCCCGATCAGCCACAGTGCATGTAGCCACATCAGTGCATGCTCAGTCACGTGATCTGGACTTGATCAGCCACGTGATCAGTGCCTGCAGAGTCACGTGATCAGGGCCTGCTGAGCTGCGTGATTCCTGCCGGCTCATCTGCATGACAATTGCCAGCTGAGCTGCGTGATTCCTGTCGGCTCATCTGCTTGACAATTGCCAGCTGAGCTGCGTGATTCCTGCCTGGTCACGTGCTTGATTATTGCCAGTTGAGCAGCATGATTCGTCACTGCTGAGCTCCATGCTTATTGCCTGCTGATTGCGTGGTTCGTGTCTGCTCAGCTCTTTGAGTATTGCCTCCTGAGGTCCCTGTTCGGTCGCCACCTGCCGGGGACCAGCCCCAACTGATCCAGGGTATTCGAAGGAGAGATGGCCTAGGCGACTATTTATATGCTAATCAGAGATGTCAAGAATAATAGTATGAGGAGAGCTCAGTAGGAAAATTCGGTGGAGAAAAGAGACTGAGTAGCTTGGTTTACGCGGAAGACCAATCAAACTTCAAGACAAGAAGTTTGCACCACTTACGTAGGCCGCAGGCGCCCTCTCGAATAGCGAAAGGTGCCTCACCCTAGACACCTTCTCGAGTGGGTCTTAGCAGCCCAGGCATAATTAGTAAGCGTGGTGGGTTCCGCGCTCCAGATGGAGACTCAGCTGGAAGTTAAAGGGAAGAATGACAAGGAACTTTATGAATTGGAGCTGTAAGTTAACTCTTTGACAGAGAGAGCGAGATGGTGGTGGGGGACAGCCCCCAGTGAAATCAGAGGTGAGAGCACAAAGCAATACAGTAGGCAGACTCCGGTTTTTTTGGGGGAGATGCTCGAGAATATCCGGGTGGACTCCTGAGGCTCGATCCCGCATTTGCGTATGCCGAGCCTCCTTCCTCATGACCTTTGTCCAGAGTGGAATGCCTCCCCGGCTCCCGGCACATGATCAGTGCATGCTCAGTCACGATATCAGTGCCTGCTCAGCCACGTGATCACTGACGGCACAGTCACGTGATCAGCGCCTCTCAGTCACGTGATCACCGTATGATAAACACGTGATCAGTGAACGACCAGCCACGTGATCACTGCATGCGCGGTCAGGTGGTCAGTTCCTGATCAGCCACCTGATCAGTGCGTGCACAGTCCCCTGATCAGCGCCTGTCAGTCACTGATCACTGCCTGATAAACACGTGATCAGTGCCCGAACAGCCACGTCATCAGTGCATGCGCAGTCACGTGATCAGTGCATGATAGCCACGTGATCAGTGCGTGCACAGTCCCATGATCAGCGCCTGTCAGTCACTGATCATTGCCTGATAAACACGTGATCAGTGCATGATGAGCCATGTGATCAGTGCCCGATCAGCCACGTCATCAGTGCATGCGCAGTCACGTCATCAGTGCATGATAGCCACGTGATCAGTGCATGCTCAGTCACGTGATCTGGACTTGATCAGCCACGTGATCAGTGCCTGCAGAGTCACGTGATCAGGGCCTGCTGAGCTGCGTGATTCCTGCCGGCTCATCTGCATGACAATTGCCAGCTGAGCTGCGTGATTCCTGTCGGCTCATCTGCTTGACAATTGCCAGCTGAGCTGCGTGATTCCTGCCTGGTCACGTGCTTGATTATTGCCAGTTGAGCAGCATGATTCGTCACTGCTGAGCTCCATGCTTATTGCCTGCTGATTGCGTGGTTCGTGTCTGCTCAGCTCTTTGAGTATTGCCTCCTGAGGTCCCTGTTCGGTCGCCACCTGCCGGGGACCAGCCCCAACTGATCCAGGGTATTCGAAGGAGAGATGGCCTAGGCGACTATTTATATGCTAATCAGAGATGTCAAGAATAATAGTATGAGGAGAGCTCAGTAGGAAAATTCGGTGGAGAAAAGAGACTGAGTAGCTTGGTTTACGCGGAAGACCAATCAAACTTCAAGACAAGAAGTTTGCACCACTTACGTAGGCCGCAGGCGCCCTCTCGAATAGCGAAAGGTGCCTCACCCTAGACACCTTCTCGAGTGGGTCTTAGCAGCCCAGGCATAATTAGTAAGCGTGGTGGGTTCCGCGCTCCAGATGGAGACTCAGCTGGAAGTTAAAGGGAAGAATGACAAGGAACTTTATGAATTGGAGCTGTAAGTTAACTCTTTGACAGAGAGAGCGAGATGGTGGTGGGGGACAGCCCCCAGTGAAATCAGAGGTGAGAGCACAAAGCAATACAGTAGGCAGACTCCGGTTTTTTTGGGGGGAGATGCTCGAGAATATCCGGGTGGACTCCTGAGGCTCGATCCCGCATTTGCGTATGCCGAGCCTCCTTCCTCATGACCTTTGTCCAGAGTGGAATGCCTCCCCGGCTCCCGGCACATGATCAGTGCATGCTCAGTCACGATATCAGTGCCTGCTCAGCCACGTGATCACTGACGGCACAGTCACGTGATCAGCGCCAGTCACGTGATCTCAGTCACGTGATCACCGTATGATAAACACGTGATCAGTGAACGACCAGCCACGTGATCACTGCATGCGCGGTCAGGTGGTCAGTTCCTGATCAGCCACCTGATCAGTGCGTGCACAGTCCCCTGATCAGCGCCTGTCAGTCACTGATCACTGCCTGATAAACACGTGATCAGTGCCCGAACAGCCACGTCATCAGTGCATGCGCAGTCACGTGATCAGTGCATGATAGCCACGTGATCAGTGCGTGCACAGTCCCATGATCAGCGCCTGTCAGTCACTGATCATTGCCTGATAAACACGTGATCAGTGCATGATGAGCCATGTGATCAGTGCCCGATCAGCCACGTCATCAGTGCATGCGCAGTCACGTCATCAGTGCATGATAGCCACGTGATCAGTGCATGCTCAGTCACGTGATCTGGACTTGATCAGCCACGTGATCAGTGCCTGCAGAGTCACGTGATCAGGGCCTGCTGAGCTGCGTGATTCCTGCCGGCTCATCTGCATGACAATTGCCAGCTGAGCTGCGTGATTCCTGTCGGCTCATCTGCTTGACAATTGCCAGCTGAGCTGCGTGATTCCTGCCTGGTCACGTGCTTGATTATTGCCAGTTGAGCAGCATGATTCGTCACTGCTGAGCTCCATGCTTATTGCCTGCTGATTGCGTGGTTCGTGTCTGCTCAGCTCTTTGAGTATTGCCTCCTGAGGTCCCTGTTCGGTCGCCACCTGCCGGGGACCAGCCCCAACTGATCCAGGGTATTCGAAGGAGAGATGGCCTAGGCGACTATTTATATGCTAATCAGAGATGTCAAGAATAATAGTATGAGGAGAGCTCAGTAGGAAAATTCGGTGGAGAAAAGAGACTGAGTAGCTTGGTTTACGCGGAAGACCAATCAAACTTCAAGACAAGAAGTTTGCACCACTTACGTAGGCCGCAGGCGCCCTCTCGAATAGCGAAAGGTGCCTCACCCTAGACACCTTCTCGAGTGGGTCTTAGCAGCCCAGGCATAATTAGTAAGCGTGGTGGGTTCCGCGCTCCAGATGGAGACTCAGCTGGAAGTTAAAGGGAAGAATGACAAGGAACTTTATGAATTGGAGCTGTAAGTTAACTCTTTGACAGAGAGAGCGAGATGGTGGTGGGGGACAGCCCCCAGTGAAATCAGAGGTGAGAGCACAAAGCAATACAGTAGGCAGACTCCGGTTTTTTTGGGGGGAGATGCTCGAGAATATCCGGGTGGACTCCTGAGGCTCGATCCCGCATTTGCGTATGCCGAGCCTCCTTCCTCATGACCTTTGTCCAGAGTGGAATGCCTCCCCGGCTCCCGGCACATGATCAGTGCATGCTCAGTCACGATATCAGTGCCTGCTCAGCCACGTGATCACTGACGGCACAGTCACGTGATCAGCGCCTCTCAGTCACGTGATCACCGTATGATAAACACGTGATCAGTGAACGACCAGCCACGTGATCACTGCATGCGCGGTCAGGTGGTCAGTTCCTGATCAGCCACCTGATCAGTGCGTGCACAGTCCCCTGATCAGCGCCTGTCAGTCACTGATCACTGCCTGATAAACACGTGATCAGTGCCCGAACAGCCACGTCATCAGTGCATGCGCAGTCACGTGATCAGTGCATGATAGCCACGTGATCAGTGCGTGCACAGTCCCATGATCAGCGCCTGTCAGTCACTGATCATTGCCTGATAAACACGTGATCAGTGCATGATGAGCCATGTGATCAGTGCCCGATCAGCCACGTCATCAGTGCATGCGCAGTCACGTCATCAGTGCATGATAGCCACGTGATCAGTGCATGCTCAGTCACGTGATCTGGACTTGATCAGCCACGTGATCAGTGCCTGCAGAGTCACGTGATCAGGGCCTGCTGAGCTGCGTGATTCCTGCCGGCTCATCTGCATGACAATTGCCAGCTGAGCTGCGTGATTCCTGTCGGCTCATCTGCTTGACAATTGCCAGCTGAGCTGCGTGATTCCTGCCTGGTCACGTGCTTGATTATTGCCAGTTGAGCAGCATGATTCGTCACTGCTGAGCTCCATGCTTATTGCCTGCTGATTGCGTGGTTCGTGTCTGCTCAGCTCTTTGAGTATTGCCTCCTGAGGTCCCTGTTCGGTCGCCACCTGCCGGGGACCAGCCCCAACTGATCCAGGGTATTCGAAGGAGAGATGGCCTAGGCGACTATTTATATGCTAATCAGAGATGTCAAGAATAATAGTATGAGGAGAGCTCAGTAGGAAAATTCGGTGGAGAAAAGAGACTGAGTAGCTTGGTTTACGCGGAAGACCAATCAAACTTCAAGACAAGAAGTTTGCACCACTTACGTAGGCCGCAGGCGCCCTCTCGAATAGCGAAAGGTGCCTCACCCTAGACACCTTCTCGAGTGGGTCTTAGCAGCCCAGGCATAATTAGTAAGCGTGGTGGGTTCCGCGCTCCAGATGGAGACTCAGCTGGAAGTTAAAGGGAAGAATGACAAGGAACTTTATGAATTGGAGCTGTAAGTTAACTCTTTGACAGAGAGAGCGAGATGGTGGTGGGGGACAGCCCCCAGTGAAATCAGAGGTGAGAGCACAAAGCAATACAGTAGGCAGACTCCGGTTTTTTTGGGGGGAGATGCTCGAGAATATCCGGGTGGACTCCTGAGGCTCGATCCCGCATTTGCGTATGCCGAGCCTCCTTCCTCATGACCTTTGTCCAGAGTGGAATGCCTCCCCGGCTCCCGGCACATGATCAGTGCATGCTCAGTCACGATATCAGTGCCTGCTCAGCCACGTGATCACTGACGGCACAGTCACGTGATCAGCGCCTCTCAGTCACGTGATCACCGTATGATAAACACGTGATCAGTGAACGACCAGCCACGTGATCACTGCATGCGCGGTCAGGTGGTCAGTTCCTGATCAGCCACCTGATCAGTGCGTGCACAGTCCCCTGATCAGCGCCTGTCAGTCACTGATCACTGCCTGATAAACACGTGATCAGTGCCCGAACAGCCACGTCATCAGTGCATGCGCAGTCACGTGATCAGTGCATGATAGCCACGTGATCAGTGCGTGCACAGTCCCATGATCAGCGCCTGTCAGTCACTGATCATTGCCTGATAAACACGTGATCAGTGCATGATGAGCCATGTGATCAGTGCCCGATCAGCCACGTCATCAGTGCATGCGCAGTCACGTCATCAGTGCATGATAGCCACGTGATCAGTGCATGCTCAGTCACGTGATCTGGACTTGATCAGCCACGTGATCAGTGCCTGCAGAGTCACGTGATCAGGGCCTGCTGAGCTGCGTGATTCCTGCCGGCTCATCTGCATGACAATTGCCAGCTGAGCTGCGTGATTCCTGTCGGCTCATCTGCTTGACAATTGCCAGCTGAGCTGCGTGATTCCTGCCTGGTCACGTGCTTGATTATTGCCAGTTGAGCAGCATGATTCGTCACTGCTGAGCTCCATGCTTATTGCCTGCTGATTGCGTGGTTCGTGTCTGCTCAGCTCTTTGAGTATTGCCTCCTGAGGTCCCTGTTCGGTCGCCACCTGCCGGGGACCAGCCCCAACTGATCCAGGGTATTCGAAGGAGAGATGGCCTAGGCGACTATTTATATGCTAATCAGAGATGGCAAGAATAATAGTATGAGGAGAGCTCAGTAGGAAAATTCGGTGGATAAAAGAGACTGAGTAGCTTGGTTTACGCGGAAGACCAATCAAACTTCAAGACAAGAAGTTTGCACCACTTACGTAGGCCGCAGGCGCCCTCTCGAATAGCGAAAGGTGCCTCACCCTAGACACCTTCTCGAGTGGGTCTTAGCAGCCCAGGCATAATTAGTAAGCGTGGTGGGTTCCGCGCTCCAGATGGAGACTCAGCTGGAAGTTAAAGGGAAGAATGACAAGGAACTTTATGAATTGGAGCTGTAAGTTAACTCTTTGACAGAGAGAGCGAGATGGTGGTGGGGGACAGCCCCCAGTGAAATCAGAGGTGAGAGCACAAAGCAATACAGTAGGCAGACTCCGGTTTTTTTGGGGGGAGATGCTCGAGAATATCCGGGTGGACTCCTGAGGCTCGATCCCGCATTTGCGTATGCCGAGCCTCCTTCCTCATGACCTTTGTCCAGAGTGGAATGCCTCCCCGGCTCCCGGCACATGATCAGTGCATGCTCAGTCACGATATCAGTGCCTGCTCAGCCACGTGATCACTGACGGCACAGTCACGTGATCAGCGCCTCTCAGTCACGTGATCACCCTAAGATAAACACGTGATCAGTGCTGATGAGCCATGTGATCAGTGCCATGATCACACGTCATCAGTGCATGCGCAGTCACGTGATCAGTGCATGATAGTCACGTGATCAGTGCGTGCACAGTCCCATGATCAGCGCCTGTGAATCACTGATCATTGCCTGATAAACAAGTGATCAGTGCATGATGAGCCATGTGATCAGTGCCCGATCAGCCACGTCATCAGTGCATGTGCAGTCACGTGATCTGAACTTGATCAGCCACGTGATCAGTGCCTGCAGAGTCACGTGATCAGGGCCTGCTGAGCTGTGTGATTCCTGCCGGCTCATCTGCATGACAATTGCCAGCTGAGCTGCGTGATTCCTGTCGGCTCATCTGCTTGACAATTGCCAGCTGAGCTGCGTGATTCCTGCCTGGTCACGTGCTTGATTATTGCCAGTTGAGCAGCATGATTCGTCACTGCTGAGCTCCATGCTTATTGCCTGCTGATTGCGTGGTTCGTGTCTGCTCAGCTCTTTTAATATTGCCTCCTGAGGTCCCTGTTCGGTCGCCACCTGCCGGGGACCAGCCCCAACTGATCCAGGGTATTCGAAGGAGAGATGGCCTAGGCGACTATTTATATGCTAATCAGAGATGTCAAGAATAATAGTATGAGGAGAGCTCAGTAGGAAAATTCGGTGGAGAAAAGAGACTGAGTAGCTTGGTTTATGCGGAAGACCAATCAAACTTCAAGACAAGAAGTTTGCACCACTTACATAGGCCGCAGGCGCCCTCTCGAATAGCGAAAGGTGCCTCACCCTAGACACCTTCTCGAGTGGGTCTTAGCAGCCCAGGCATAATTAGTAAGCGTGGTGGGTTCCGCGCTCCAGATGGAGACTCAGCTGGAAGTTAAAGGGAAGAATGACAAGGAACTTTATGAATTGGAGCTGTAAGTTAACTCTTTGACAGAGAGAGCGAGATGGTGGTGGGGGACAGCCCCCAGTGAAATCAGAGGTGAGAGCACAAAGCAATACAGTAGGCAGACTCCGGTTTTTTTGGGGGAGATGCTCGAGAATATCCGGGTGGACTCCTGAGGCTCGATCCCGCATTTGCGTATGCCGAGCCTCCTTCCTCATGACCTTTGTCCAGAGTGGAATGCCTCCCCGGCTCCCGGCACATGATCAGTGCATGCTCAGTCACGATATCAGTGCCTGCTCAGCCACGTGATCACTGACGGCACAGTCACGTGATCAGCGCCTCTCAGTCACGTGATCACCGTATGATAAACACGTGATCAGTGAACGACCAGCCACGTGATCACTGCATGCGCGGTCAGGTGGTCAGTTCCTGATCAGCCACCTGATCAGTGCGTGCACAGTCCCCTGATCAGCGCCTGTCAGTCACTGATCACTGCCTGATAAACACGTGATCAGTGCCCGAACAGCCACGTCATCAGTGCATGCGCAGTCACGTGATCAGTGCATGATAGCCACGTGATCAGTGCGTGCACAGTCCCATGATCAGCGCCTGTCAGTCACTGATCATTGCCTGATAAACACGTGATCAGTGCATGATGAGCCATGTGATCAGTGCCCGATCAGCCACGTCATCAGTGCATGCGCAGTCACGTCATCAGTGCATGATAGCCACGTGATCAGTGCATGCTCAGTCACGTGATCTGGACTTGATCAGCCACGTGATCAGTGCCTGCAGAGTCACGTGATCAGGGCCTGCTGAGCTGCGTGATTCCTGCCGGCTCATCTGCATGACAATTGCCAGCTGAGCTGCGTGATTCCTGTCGGCTCATCTGCTTGACAATTGCCAGCTGAGCTGCGTGATTCCTGCCTGGTCACGTGCTTGATTATTGCCAGTTGAGCAGCATGATTCGTCACTGCTGAGCTCCATGCTTATTGCCTGCTGATTGCGTGGTTCGTGTCTGCTCAGCTCTTTGAGTATTGCCTCCTGAGGTCCCTGTTCGGTCGCCACCTGCCGGGGACCAGCCCCAACTGATCCAGGGTATTCGAAGGAGAGATGGCCTAGGCGACTATTTATATGCTAATCAGAGATGTCAAGAATAATAGTATGAGGAGAGCTCAGTAGGAAAATTCGGTGGAGAAAAGAGACTGAGTAGCTTGGTTTACGCGGAAGACCAATCAAACTTCAAGACAAGAAGTTTGCACCACTTACGTAGGCCGCAGGCGCCCTCTCGAATAGCGAAAGGTGCCTCACCCTAGACACCTTCTCGAGTGGGTCTTAGCAGCCCAGGCATAATTAGTAAGCGTGGTGGGTTCCGCGCTCCAGATGGAGACTCAGCTGGAAGTTAAAGGGAAGAATGACAAGGAACTTTATGAATTGGAGCTGTAAGTTAACTCTTTGACAGAGAGAGCGAGATGGTGGTGGGGGACAGCCCCCAGTGAAATCAGAGGTGAGAGCACAAAGCAATACAGTAGGCAGACTCCGGTTTTTTGGGGGGAGATGCTCGAGAATATCCGGGTGGACTCCTGAGGCTCGATCCCGCATTTGCGTATGCCGAGCCTCCTTCCTCATGACCTTTGTCCAGAGTGGAATGCCTCCCCGGCTCCCGGCACATGATCAGTGCATGCTCAGTCACGATATCAGTGCCTGCTCAGCCACGTGATCACTGACGGCACAGTCACGTGATCAGCGCCTCTCAGTCACGTGATCACCGTATGATAAACACGTGATCAGTGAACGACCAGCCACGTGATCACTGCATGCGCGGTCAGGTGGTCAGTTCCTGATCAGCCACCTGATCAGTGCGTGCACAGTCCCCTGATCAGCGCCTGTCAGTCACTGATCACTGCCTGATAAACACGTGATCAGTGCCCGAACAGCCACGTCATCAGTGCATGCGCAGTCACGTGATCAGTGCATGATAGCCACGTGATCAGTGCGTGCACAGTCCCATGATCAGCGCCTGTCAGTCACTGATCATTGCCTGATAAACACGTGATCAGTGCATGATGAGCCATGTGATCAGTGCCCGATCAGCCACGACATCAGTGCATGATAGCCACGTGATCAGTGCATGCTCAGTCACGTGATCTGGACTTGATCAGCCACGTGATCAGTGCCTGCAGAGTCACGTGATCAGGGCCTGCTGAGCTGCGTGATTCCTGCCGGCTCATCTGCATGACAATTGCCAGCTGAGCTGCGTGATTCCTGTCGGCTCATCTGCTTGACAATTGCCAGCTGAGCTGCGTGATTCCTGCCTGGTCACGTGCTTGATTATTGCCAGTTGAGCAGCATGATTCGTCACTGCTGAGCTCCATGCTTATTGCCTGCTGATTGCGTGGTTCGTGTCTGCTCAGCTCTTTGAGTATTGCCTCCTGAGGTCCCTGTTCGGTCGCCACCTGCCGGGGACCAGCCCCAACTGATCCAGGGTATTCGAAGGAGAGATGGCCTAGGCGACTATTTATATGCTAATCAGAGATGTCAAGAATAATAGTATGAGGAGAGCTCAGTAGGAAAATTCGGTGGAGAAAAGAGACTGAGTAGCTTGGTTTACGCGGAAGACCAATCAAACTTCAAGACAAGAAGTTTGCACCACTTACGTAGGCCGCAGGCGCCCTCTCGAATAGCGAAAGGTGCCTCACCCTAGACACCTTCTCGAGTGGGTCTTAGCAGCCCAGGCATAATTAGTAAGCGTGGTGGGTTCCGCGCTCCAGATGGAGACTCAGCTGGAAGTTAAAGGGAAGAATGACAAGGAACTTTATGAATTGGAGCTGTAAGTTAACTCTTTGACAGAGAGAGCGAGATGGTGGTGGGGGACAGCCCCCAGTGAAATCAGAGGTGAGAGCACAAAGCAATACAGTAGGCAGACTCCGGTTTTTTTGGGGGAGATGCTCGAGAATATCCGGGTGGACTCCTGAGGCTCGATCCCGCATTTGCGTATGCCGAGCCTCCTTCCTCATGACCTTTGTCCAGAGTGGAATGCCTCCCCGGCTCCCGGCACATGATCAGTGCATGCTCAGTCACGATATCAGTGCCTGCTCAGCCACGTGATCACTGACGGCACAGTCACGTGATCAGCGCCTCTCAGTCACGTGATCACCGTATGATAAACACGTGATCAGTGAACGACCAGCCACGTGATCACTGCATGCGCGGTCAGGTGGTCAGTTCCTGATCAGCCACCTGATCAGTGCGTGCACAGTCAGTCACTGATCACTGCCTGATAAACACGTGATCAGTCACGTCATCTGTCACGTGATCAGTGATAGCACGTGATCACAGTCATGATCAGTCACTGATCATTGCCTGAACACGTGATCACGTCATCAGTGCATGCGCAGTCACGTGATCAGTGCATGATAGCCACGTGATCAGTGCGTGCACAGTCCCTGATCCCTGTCACTGATCAGATCACCAGTGCATGATAGCCTGATCAGTATCAACGCAGTGCATCACGTGATCAGTGCATGATAGCCACGTGATCAGTGCGTGCACAGTCCCATGATCAGCGCCTGTCAGTCACTGATCATTGCCGCACGTGATCAGTGCATGATGAGCCATGTGATCAGTGCCCGATCAGCCACGTCATCAGTGCATGATCGCAGATCACGTGATCGTGGATCAGTGCACTGATCAGCCACGTGATCAGTGCATCATGTGCAGAGCCACGTCACGTGATCTCTTGATCAGCCACGTGATCAGTGCCTGCAGAGTCACGTGATCAGGGCCTGCTGAGCTGCGTGATTCCTGCCGGCTCATCTGCATGACAATTGCCATCTGAGCTGCGTGATTCCTGTCGGCTCATCTGCTTGACAATTGCCAGCTGAGCTGCGTGATTCCTGCCTGGTCACGTGCTTGATTATTGCCAGTTGAGCAGCATGATTCGTCACTGCTGAGCTCCATGCTTATTGCCTGCTGATTGCGTGGTTCGTGTCTGCTCAGCTCTTTGAGTATTGCCTCCTGAGGTCCCTGTTCGGTCGCCACCTGCCGGGGACCAGCCCCAACTGATCCAGGGTATTCGAAGGAGAGATGGCCTAGGCGACTATTTATATGCTAATCAGAGATGTCAAGAATAATAGTATGAGGAGAGCTCAGTAGGAAAATTCGGTGGAGAAAAGAGACTGAGTAGCTTGGTTTACGCGGAAGACCAATCAAACTTCAAGACAAGAAGTTTGCACCACTTACGTAGGCCGCAGGCGCCCTCTCGAATAGCGAAAGGTGCCTCACCCTAGACACCTTCTCGAGTGGGTCTTAGCAGCCCAGGCATAATTAGTAAGCGTGGTGGGTTCCGCGCTCCAGATGGAGACTCAGCTGGAAGTTAAAGGGAAGAATGACAAGGAACTTTATGAATTGGAGCTGTAAGTTAACTCTTTGACAGAGAGAGCGAGATGGTGGTGGGGGACAGCCCCCAGTGAAATCAGAGGTGAGAGCACAAAGCAATACAGTAGGCAGACTCCGGTTTTTTTGGGGGGAGATGCTCGAGAATATCCGGGTGGACTCCTGAGGCTCGATCCCGCATTTGCGTATGCCGAGCCTCCTTCCTCATGACCTTTGTCCAGAGTGGAATGCCTCCCCGGCTCCCGGCACATGATCAGTGCATGCTCAGTCACGATATCAGTGCCTGCTCAGCCACGTGATCACTGACGGCACAGTCACGTGATCAGCGCCTCTCAGTCACGTGATCACCGTATGATAAACACGTGATCAGTGAACGACCAGCCACGTGATCACTGCATGCGCGGTCAGGTGGTCAGTTCCTGATCAGCCACCTGATCAGTGCGTGCACAGTCCCCTGATCAGCGCCTGTCAGTCACTGATCACTGCCTGATAAACACGTGATCAGTGCCCGAACAGCCACGTCATCAGTGCATGCGCAGTCACGTGATCAGTGCATGATAGCCACGTGATCAGTGCGTGCACAGTCCCATGATCAGCGCCTGTCAGTCACTGATCATTGCCTGATAAACACGTGATCAGTGCATGATGAGCCATGTGATCAGTGCCCGATCAGCCACGTCATCAGTGCATGCGCAGTCACGTCATCAGTGCATGATAGCCACGTGATCAGTGCATGCTCAGTCACGTGATCTGGACTTGATCAGCCACGTGATCAGTGCCTGCAGAGTCACGTGATCAGGGCCTGCTGAGCTGCGTGATTCCTGCCGGCTCATCTGCATGACAATTGCCAGCTGAGCTGCGTGATTCCTGTCGGCTCATCTGCTTGACAATTGCCAGCTGAGCTGCGTGATTCCTGCCTGGTCACGTGCTTGATTATTGCCAGTTGAGCAGCATGATTCGTCACTGCTGAGCTCCATGCTTATTGCCTGCTGATTGCGTGGTTCGTGTCTGCTCAGCTCTTTGAGTATTGCCTCCTGAGGTCCCTGTTCGGTCGCCACCTGCCGGGGACCAGCCCCAACTGATCCAGGGTATTCGAAGGAGAGATGGCCTAGGCGACTATTTATATGCTAATCAGAGATGTCAAGAATAATAGTATGAGGAGAGCTCAGTAGGAAAATTCGGTGGAGAAAAGAGACTGAGTAGCTTGGTTTACGCGGAAGACCAATCAAACTTCAAGACAAGAAGTTTGCACCACTTACGTAGGCCGCAGGCGCCCTCTCGAATAGCGAAAGGTGCCTCACCCTAGACACCTTCTCGAGTGGGTCTTAGCAGCCCAGGCATAATTAGTAAGCGTGGTGGGTTCCGCGCTCCAGATGGAGACTCAGCTGGAAGTTAAAGGGAAGAATGACAAGGAACTTTATGAATTGGAGCTGTAAGTTAACTCTTTGACAGAGAGAGCGAGATGGTGGTGGGGGACAGCCCCCAGTGAAATCAGAGGTGAGAGCACAAAGCAATACAGTAGGCAGACTCCGGTTTTTTTGGGGGGAGATGCTCGAGAATATCCGGGTGGACTCCTGAGGCTCGATCCCGCATTTGCGTATGCCGAGCCTCCTTCCTCATGACCTTTGTCCAGAGTGGAATGCCTCCCCGGCTCCCGGCACATGATCAGTGCATGCTCAGTCACGATATCAGTGCCTGCTCAGCCACGTGATCACTGACGGCACAGTCACGTGATCAGCGCCTCTCAGTCACGTGATCACCGTATGATAAACACGTGATCAGTGAACGACCAGCCACGTGATCACTGCATGCGCGGTCAGGTGGTCAGTTCCTGATCAGCCACCTGATCAGTGCGTGCACAGTCCCCTGATCAGCGCCTGTCAGTCACTGATCACTGCCTGATAAACACGTGATCAGTGCCCGAACAGCCACGTCATCAGTGCATGCGCAGTCACGTGATCAGTGCATGATAGCCACGTGATCAGTGCGTGCACAGTCCCATGATCAGCGCCTGTCAGTCACTGATCATTGCCTGATAAACACGTGATCAGTGCATGATGAGCCATGTGATCAGTGCCCGATCAGCCACGTCATCAGTGCATGCGCAGTCACGTCATCAGTGCATGATAGCCACGTGATCAGTGCATGCTCAGTCACGTGATCTGGACTTGATCAGCCACGTGATCAGTGCCTGCAGAGTCACGTGATCAGGGCCTGCTGAGCTGCGTGATTCCTGCCGGCTCATCTGCATGACAATTGCCAGCTGAGCTGCGTGATTCCTGTCGGCTCATCTGCTTGACAATTGCCAGCTGAGCTGCGTGATTCCTGCCTGGTCACGTGCTTGATTATTGCCAGTTGAGCAGCATGATTCGTCACTGCTGAGCTCCATGCTTATTGCCTGCTGATTGCGTGGTTCGTGTCTGCTCAGCTCTTTGAGTATTGCCTCCTGAGGTCCCTGTTCGGTCGCCACCTGCCGGGACCAGCCCCAACTGATCCAGGGTATTCGAAGGAGAGATGGCCTAGGCGACTATTTATATGCTAATCAGAGATGTCAAGAATAATAGTATGAGGAGAGCTCAGTAGGAAAATTCGGTGGAGAAAAGAGACTGAGTAGCTTGGTTTACGCGGAAGACCAATCAAACTTCAAGACAAGAAGTTTGCACCACTTACGTAGGCCGCAGGCGCCCTCTCGAATAGCGAAAGGTGCCTCACCCTAGACACCTTCTCGAGTGGGTCTTAGCAGCCCAGGCATAATTAGTAAGCGTGGTGGGTTCCGCGCTCCAGATGGAGACTCAGCTGGAAGTTAAAGGGAAGAATGACAAGGAACTTTATGAATTGGAGCTGTAAGTTAACTCTTTGACAGAGAGAGCGAGATGGTGGTGGGGGACAGCCCCAGTGAAATCAGAGGTGAGAGCACAAAGCAATACAGTAGGCAGACTCCGGTTTTTTTGGGGGGGAGATGCTCGAGAATATCCGGGTGGACTCCTGAGGCTCGATCCCGCATTTGCGTATGCCGAGCCTCCTTCCTCATGACCTTTGTCCAGAGTGGAATGCCTCCCCGGCTCCCGGCACATGATCAGTGCATGCTCAGTCACGATATCAGTGCCTGCTCAGCCACGTGATCACTGACGGCACAGTCACGTGATCAGCGCCTCTCAGTCACGTGATCACCGTATGATAAACACGTGATCAGTGAACGACCAGCCACGTGATCACTGCATGCGCGGTCAGGTGGTCAGTTCCTGATCAGCCACCTGATCAGTGCGTGCACAGTCCCCTGATCAGCGCCTGTCAGTCACTGATCACTGCCTGATAAACACGTGATCAGTGCCCGAACAGCCACGTCATCAGTGCATGCGCAGTCACGTGATCAGTGCATGATAGCCACGTGATCAGTGCGTGCACAGTCCCATGATCAGCGCCTGTCAGTCACTGATCATTGCCTGATAAACACGTGATCAGTGCATGATGAGCCATGTGATCAGTGCCCGATCAGCCACGTCATCAGTGCATGCGCAGTCACGTCATCAGTGCATGATAGCCACGTGATCAGTGCATGCTCAGTCACGTGATCTGGACTTGATCAGCCACGTGATCAGTGCCTGCAGAGTCACGTGATCAGGGCCTGCTGAGCTGCGTGATTCCTGCCGGCTCATCTGCATGACAATTGCCAGCTGAGCTGCGTGATTCCTGTCGGCTCATCTGCTTGACAATTGCCAGCTGAGCTGCGTGATTCCTGCCTGGTCACGTGCTTGATTATTGCCAGTTGAGCAGCATGATTCGTCACTGCTGAGCTCCATGCTTATTGCCTGCTGATTGCGTGGTTCGTGTCTGCTCAGCTCTTTGAGTATTGCCTCCTGAGGTCCCTGTTCGGTCGCCACCTGCCGGGGACCAGCCCCAACTGATCCAGGGTATTCGAAGGAGAGATGGCCTAGGCGACTATTTATATGCTAATCAGAGATGTCAAGAATAATAGTATGAGGAGAGCTCAGTAGGAAAATTCGGTGGAGAAAAGAGACTGAGTAGCTTGGTTTACGCGGAAGACCAATCAAACTTCAAGACAAGAAGTTTGCACCACTTACGTAGGCCGCAGGCGCCCTCTCGAATAGCGAAAGGTGCCTCACCCTAGACACCTTCTCGAGTGGGTCTTAGCAGCCCAGGCATAATTAGTAAGCGTGGTGGGTTCCGCGCTCCAGATGGAGACTCAGCTGGAAGTTAAAGGGAAGAATGACAAGGAACTTTATGAATTGGAGCTGTAAGTTAACTCTTTGACAGAGAGAGCGAGATGGTGGTGGGGGACAGCCCCCAGTGAAATCAGAGGTGAGAGCACAAAGCAATACAGTAGGCAGACTCCGGTTTTTTTGGGGGGGAGATGCTCGAGAATATCCGGGTGGACTCCTGAGGCTCGATCCCGCATTTGCGTATGCCGAGCCTCCTTCCTCATGACCTTTGTCCAGAGTGGAATGCCTCCCCGGCTCCCGGCACATGATCAGTGCATGCTCAGTCACGATATCAGTGCCTGCTCAGCCACGTGATCACTGACGGCACAGTCACGTGATCAGCGCCTCTCAGTCACGTGATCACCGTATGATAAACACGTGATCAGTGAACGACCAGCCACGTGATCACTGCATGCGCGGTCAGGTGGTCAGTTCCTGATCAGCCACCTGATCAGTGCGTGCACAGTCCCCTGATCAGCGCCTGTCAGTCACTGATCACTGCCTGATAAACACGTGATCAGTGCCCGAACAGCCACGTCATCAGTGCATGCGCAGTCACGTGATCAGTGCATGATAGCCACGTGATCAGTGCGTGCACAGTCCCATGATCAGCGCCTGTCAGTCACTGATCATTGCCTGATAAACACGTGATCAGTGCATGATGAGCCATGTGATCAGTGCCCGATCAGCCACGTCATCAGTGCATGCGCAGTCACGTCATCAGTGCATGATAGCCACGTGATCAGTGCATGCTCAGTCACGTGATCTGGACTTGATCAGCCACGTGATCAGTGCCTGCAGAGTCACGTGATCAGGGCCTGCTGAGCTGCGTGATTCCTGCCGGCTCATCTGCATGACAATTGCCATCTGAGCTGCGTGATTCCTGTCGGCTCATCTGCTTGACAATTGCCAGCTGAGCTGCGTGATTCCTGCCTGGTCACGTGCTTGATTATTGCCAGTTGAGCAGCATGATTCGTCACTGCTGAGCTCCATGCTTATTGCCTGCTGATTGCGTGGTTCGTGTCTGCTCAGCTCTTTGAGTATTGCCTCCTGAGGTCCCTGTTCGGTCGCCACCTGCCGGGGACCAGCCCCAACTGATCCAGGGTATTCGAAGGAGAGATGGCCTAGGCGACTATTTATATGCTAATCAGAGATGTCAAGAATAATAGTATGAGGAGAGCTCAGTAGGAAAATTCGGTGGAGAAAAGAGACTGAGTAGCTTGGTTTACGCGGAAGACCAATCAAACTTCAAGACAAGAAGTTTGCACCACTTACGTAGGCCGCAGGCGCCCTCTCGAATAGCGAAAGGTGCCTCACCCTAGACACCTTCTCGAGTGGGTCTTAGCAGCCCAGGCATAATTAGTAAGCGTGGTGGGTTCCGCGCTCCAGATGGAGACTCAGCTGGAAGTTAAAGGGAAGAATGACAAGGAACTTTATGAATTGGAGCTGTAAGTTAACTCTTTGACAGAGAGAGCGAGATGGTGGTGGGGGACAGCCCCCAGTGAAATCAGAGGTGAGAGCACAAAGCAATACAGTAGGCAGACTCCGGTTTTTTGGGGGGAGATGCTCGAGAAATCCGGGTGGACTCCTGAGGCTCGATCCCGCATTTGCGTATGCCGAGCCTCCTTCCTCATGACCTTTGTCCAGAGTGGAATGCCTCCCCGGCTCCCGGCACATGATCAGTGCATGCTCAGTCACGATATCAGTGCCTGCTCAGCCACGTGATCACTGACGGCACAGTCACGTGATCAGCGCCTCTCAGTCACGTGATCACCGTATGATAAACACGTGATCAGTGAACGACCAGCCACGTGATCACTGCATGCGCGGTCAGGTGGTCAGTTCCTGATCAGCCACCTGATCAGTGCGTGCACAGTCCCCTGATCAGCGCCTGTCAGTCACTGATCACTGCCTGATAAACACGTGATCAGTGCCCGAACAGCCACGTCATCAGTGCATGCGCAGTCACGTGATCAGTGCATGATAGCCACGTGATCAGTGCGTGCACAGTCCCATGATCAGCGCCTGTCAGTCACTGATCATTGCCTGATAAACACGTGATCAGTGCATGATGAGCCATGTGATCAGTGCCCGATCAGCCACGTCATCAGTGCATGATAGCCACGTGATCAGTGCATGCTCAGTCACGTGATCTGGACTTGATCAGCCACGTGATCAGTGCCTGCAGAGTCACGTGATCAGGGCCTGCTGAGCTGCGTGATTCCTGCCGGCTCATCTGCATGAGAATTGCCATCTGAGCTGCGTGATTCCTGTCGGCTCATCTGCTTGACAATTGCCAGCTGAGCTGCGTGATTCATGCCTGGTCACGTGCTTGATTATTGCCAGTTGAGCAGCATGATTCGTCACTGCTGAGCTCCATGCTTATTGCCTGCTGATTGCGTGGTTCGTGTCTGCTCAGCTCTTTGAGTATTGCCTCCTGAGGTCCCTGTTCGGGCGCCACCTGCCTGGGGACCAGCCCCAGCTGATCCAGGGTATTCGAAGGAGAGATGGCCTAGGCGACTATTTATATGCTAATCAGAGATGTCAAGAATAATAGTATGAGGAGAGCTCAGTACGAAAATTCGGTGGAGAAAAGAGACTGAGTAGCTTGGTTTACGCGGAAGACCAATCAAACTTCAAGACAAGAAATTTGCACCACTTACGTAGGCCGCAGGCGCCCTCTCGAATAGCGAAAGGTGCCTCACCCTAGACACCTTCTCGAGTGGGTCTTAGCAGTCCCGGCATAATAAGTCAATGTGGTGGGTTCCGCGCTCCAGATGGAGACTCAGCTGGAAGTTAAAGGGAAGAATGACAAGGAACTTTATGAATTGGAGTTGTAAGTTAACTCTTTGAGAGAGAGAGCGAGATGGTGGTGGGGGACAGCCCCCAGTGAAATCAGAGGTGAGAGCACAAAGCAATACAGTAGGCAGACTCTGGGTTTTTTGGGGGGGAGATGCTCGAGAATATCCGGGTGGACTCCTGAGGCTCGCTCCCGCATTTGCGTATGCCGAGCCTCCTTCCTCATGACCTTTGTCCAGAGTGGAATGCCTCCCCGGCTCCCGGCACATGATCAGTGCATGCTCAGTCACGATATCAGTGCCTGCTCAGCCACGTGATCACTGACGGCACAGTCATGTGATCAGCGCCTCTCAGTCACGTGATCACCGTATGAAAAACACGTGATCAGTGAACGACCAGCCACGTGATCACTGCATGCGCGGTCAGGTGGTCAGTTCCTGATCAGCCACCTGATCAGTGCGTGCACAGTCCCCTGATCAGCGCCTGTCAGTCACTGATCACTGCCTGATAAACACGTGATCAGTGCCCGAACAGTCACGTCATCAGTGCATGCGCAGTCACGTGATCAGTGCATGATAGCCACGTGATCAGTGCGTGCACAGTCCCATGATCAGCGCCTGTCAGTCACTGATCATTGCCTGATAAACACGTGATCAGTGCATGATGAGCCATGTGATCAGTGCCCGATCAGCCACGTCATCAGTGCATGATAGCCACGTGATCAGTGCATGCTCAGTCACGTGATCTGGACTTGATCAGCCACGTGATCAGTGCCTGCAGAGTCACGTGATCAGGGCCTGCTGAGCTGCGTGATTCCTGCCGGCTCATCTGCATGACAATTGCCATCTGAGCTGCGTGATTCCTGTCGGCTCATCTGCTTGACAATTGCCAGCTGAGCTGCGTGATTCCTGCCTGGTCACGTGCTTGATTATTGCCAGTTGAGCAGCATGATTCGTCACTGCTGAGCTCCATGCTTATTGCCTGCTGATTGCGTGGTTCGTGTCTGCTCAGCTCTTTGAGTATTGCCTCCTGAGGTCCCTGTTCGGTCGCCACCTGCCGGGGACCAGCCCCAACTGATCCAGGGTATTCGAAGGAGAGATGGCGTAGGCGACTATTTATATGCTCATCAGAGATGTCAAGAATAATAGTATGAGGAGAGCTCAGTAGGAAAATTCGGTGGAGAAAAGAGACTGAGTAGCTTGGTTTACGCGGAAGACCAATCAAACTTCAAGACAAGAAGTTTGCACCACTTACGTAGGCCGCAGGCGCCCTCTCGAATAGCGAAAGGTGCCTCACCCTAGACACCTTCTCGAGTGGGTCTTAGCAGCCCAGGCATAATTAGTAAGCGTGGTGGGTTCCGCGCTCCAGATGGAGACTCAGCTGGAAGTTAAAGGGAAGAATGACAAGGAATTTTATGAATTGGAGCTGTAAGTTAACTCTTTGACAGAGAGAGCGAGATGGTGGGGGACAGCCCCCAGTGAAATCAGAGGTGAGAGCACAAAGCAATACAGTAGGCAGACTCTGGTTTTTTTGGGGGGGAGATGCTCGAGAATATCCGGGTGGACTCCTGAGGCTCGATCCCGCATTTGCGTATGCCGAGCCTCCTTCCTCATGACCTTTGTCCAGAGTGGAATACCTCCCCGGCTCCCGGCACATGATCAGTGCATGCTCAGTCACGATATCAGTGCCTGCTCAGCCACGTGATCACTGACGGCACAGTCACGTGATCAGCGCCTCTCAGTCACGTGATCACCGTATGATAAACACGTGATCAGTGAACGACCAGCCACGTGATCACTGCATGCGCGGTCAGGTGGTCAGTTCCTGATCAGCCACCTGATCAGTGCGTGCACAGTCCCCTGATCAGCGCCTGTCAGTCACTGATCACTGCCTGATAAACACGTGATCAGTGCCCGAACGTCATCAGTGCATGCGCAGTCACGTGATCAGTGCATGATAGCCACGTGATCAGTGCGTGCACAGTCCCATGATCAGCGCCTGTCAGTCACTGATCATTGCCTGATAAACACGTGATCAGTGCATGATGAGCCATGTGATCAGTGCCCGATCAGCCACGTCATCAGTGCATGCGCAGTCACGTCATCAGTGCATGATAGCCACGTGATCAGTGCATGCTCAGTCACGTGATCTGGACTTGATCAGCCACGTGATCAGTGCCTGCAGAGTCACGTGATCAGGGCCTGCTGAGCTGCGTGATTCCTGCCGGCTCATCTGCATGACAATTGCCAGCTGAGCTGCGTGATTCCTGCCTGGTCACGTGCTTGATTATTGCCAGTTGAGCAGCATGATTCGTCACTGCTGAGCTCCATGCTTATTGCCTGCTGATTGCGTGGTTCGTGTCTGCTCAGCTCTTTGAGTATTGCCTCCTGAGGTCCCTGTTCGGTCGCCACCTGCCGGGGACCAGCCCCAACTGATCCAGGGTATTCGAAGGAGAGATGGCCTAGGCGACTATTTATATGCTAATCAGAGATGTCAAGAATAATAGTATGAGGAGAGCTCAGTAGGAAAATTCGGAGAAAAGAGACTGAGTAGCTTGGTTTACGCGGAAGACCAATCAAACTTCAAGACAAGAAGTTTGCACCACTTACGTAGGCCGCAGGCGCCTCTCGAATAGCGAAAGGTGCCTCACCCTAGACACCTTCTCGAGTGGGTCTTAGCAGCCCAGGCATAATTAGGAAGCGTGGTGGTTCCGCGCTCCAGATGGAGACTCAGCTGGAAGTTAAAGGGAAGAATGACAAGGAACTTTATGAATTGGAGCTGTAAGTTAACTCTTTGACAGAGAGAGCGAGATGGTGGTGGGGGACAGCCCCCAGTGAAATCAGAGGTGAGAGCACAAAGCAATACAGTAGGCAGACTCCGGTTTTTTGGGGGGGAGATGCTCGAGAATATCCGGGTGGACTCCTGAGGCTCGATCCCGCATTTGCGTATGCCGAGCCTCCTTCCTCATGACCTTTGTCCAGAGTGGAATGCCTCCCTGGCTCCCGGCATGATCAGTGCATGCTCAGTCACGATATCAGTGCTCACTAGCCACGTGATCACTGCACGGCACAGTCCACGTGATCAGCGCCTCAGATCACGTGATCACCGTATGATAAACACGTGATCAGTGAACGAATAGCCA